>NC_056726.1:1136342181-1136360909 GCF_019279795.1 Protopterus annectens | reverse complement strand
CCACAACTCTTACTCATAACACACATCATACACATAGACCAGCATATGCAAAGGTACTCACAAAAAATCTACCTAAACACCAGTGACCTTTAAAACACATACATACTAAACCAGTCATAATACCTAAAACACACAATACACATAATGACACAAGTGTCTCACCATTCCAAACCCATAAGGCAATGCACAGCCACTTCAAATATCTTAGTCATAGATGACTATATAGTGAGACACATGGACGTGTCAGGCTGAACAAGGAAAGGTAACAGTCAGCTGTCTTTCTGGTGGCAGGATTCATCAGATCACACAGGCACTCAGATTGCACAACAAATACCATTATCTTCTTCTTCTTCTTTTTCGGCTGTTCCTGTTAGGGGTCACCACAGGAGATCATCTGTTTCCAATTCTTCCTGTCCTATGCATATTGCTGTGTCACACCAACCACCTGCATGTCCTCTCTCACCACATCCATAAACCTTCTCTTAGGCCTTCCTCTTTTTCTCTTACCTGGCAGCTCCATCCGTAGCATACTTTTCCCAGGATACCCAGCATCCCTCCTCCGCACATGTCCAAACAAATGCAATCTCACCTCTCTGACTTTGTCTCCAAACCATCCAACCTGAGCTGACCCTCTAATATACTGATTCCTAATCCTGTCCATCCTTGTCACACCCAGTGCAAATCTTAACATCTTTAACTCTGCCACGTCCAGCTCTGACTCCTGCCTTTTTGTCAATGCCACCATCTCCATTACATACAACATAGCTTTTCTCACTACCCACTTGTAGACCTTCCCTTTCACTCTTACTGGTACTCGTCTGTTACAAATCACTCCTGACACTCTTCTCCACCCACTCCATCCTGCCTGTACTCTCTTCTTCACCTCTCTCCCACACTCACCATTACTCTGAACTGTTGATCCCAAGTATTTAAACTCATCCACCTTTGCCAACTCTACTCCCTGCATCTTCACCATTCCTTTATCCTCCCACTCATTCACACACACATATTCTGTCTTAGTCCTGCTGACCTTCATTCCTCTCTTCTCTAGAGCATATCTCCACCTCTCCTGGGTCTCCTCAACCTGTTCCCTACTGTAATTACAGATCACAATGTCATCTGCAAACATCATAGTCCATGGGGCCTCCTGTCTGATCTTGTCTGTCAACCTGTCCATCACCATTGCAAATAAGAGACACTCGTACATATCCTGTATCATTCTTACATACTTCTCTGCCACTCCTGACTTCCTCGTACGATACCACAACTCCTCCCTAGGCACCCTATCATATGCTTTCTCCAAGTCCACAAAGACACAATGCAACTCCTTCTGACCTTCTCTATATTTCTACCTCATTGAACAACATGAAGAGATTCATTATTGAGCTCTCTGATTATGTGTCACAGGCAGGTATGTCCCAAGCCTTGAACAGCATATTACTCTCACCTGGGATGATACCACAGTATAAACAGTAAATCATTGGCCTCAGTAATTGGCTTCATTTCTAGTGTCATTCTAAGGGGAACCAGTTTCTGTCAGCCTGGGATGATATGATTGATGGACCTTGATGCTTTGCCAGAGATGTTTTTCATCTGTCATCCCTGGGATTTCTGCTATTGGGAAAGGCTCTTGCCACCCCTATAGTGCCTTTTTAGGCAATGTCACAAGGATAAAATTCCAGGTGTAAAAATTTCATTAAAAGAAAAAAAACCTCAAGGTCATGCTGTTAAACACTAGGACTCTTAGCATGAAACTGTACTCACTAGAAGCAGTCCTCACCTTGGAAGATACTGACATCTGTGCAGTCATGGAGACCTTGTTCAAGGCTGCACCAGTTTACACCTCCTACCACACATTCAGACCACAGACAGAAGGCATGAAAACTAAAAGAGGTGGTGCATTAATATTCATTAAAGATAAATACCCCTCCAGATTGCTTAAACAATATGATTCCCTAGAGATACTTCAGGTGCAACTAACTGTCGATAGGACACCTATTGAAGTCATTGCCAGCTACAGAACCCCCTCCATGAATCAGAACACCCACTCTGCCTACTTGGATCTACTGGAATCCATCAAGATACATTGGAATACCATGTTTTTGGGTTATTTTAATTACCTATCTATTGACTATGTAAAGTACTCACGCTCAAACTCACTTGCCCAAAGGTTTCTCAAGTTCATTTACTCCAATGCCCTGGATCAGGTGGGGGACACCCCATCTAGAGGTACTGATATCTCGTATCTGGTGCTTACCAATATGGTGACCACTGTAGCACCCTCATTGTGAGATATTCTCTTGTCAGATCTCTCCACAAATCAGTCTCATTCAAAGTAACTCACACTGGTCCTCCTCCCCAGCAACAACTAAACTAAAACACTTCTCCACAGCAGATTATATCCTTCTAAGGCATGGTATAAATAGCTTCACTGCACCTCCCTGCTCAGATGGAACTGGAAGCTATGCCATGTTCTACACCAATGCTTTTTACAAACAGCTGTATAACTGCATTGACACAGCCATACCTTATAGGACCAAAACAAGCTCTTCAAGGAAGAGGAAACCTGCCTGGCAGACAACTGTTATTAACAGGCTTTGCAATAAGAGGAAGAAATTGTTGTCCAAAAGTAAGAGGGAGCATGCCCTAAACTGGAAACACTCCTTCCTTAGTTTAAACAAGCAAATAAGACTTCTTGTGAAGTCCTGCAAAGCAAACTATGAGTTCATATTAGCATCATCAACTAAGGATAACCATAAGGTGTCCTTTAGTTATATCCATAGCTTAAAAGGTAAGACCCACATTTGTGCCAAACTGGTAGTTAATGATACTATATACACTGACCATGTGGACATAGCAATCCTGTTAGCCAACAGGTTCTGTGAAAACTTCACTCCCCTGTCTCCATCACACATACCGCATGACATTCCTTCCACCTGTCCCTCACCTTGTATCTCTAAAGAGCAGGTCGTAAATGCCCTCTGTAAGGTCAAAAACACAGCATCAATGGGACCTGATAACTTCCCAGGCTGTGTCCTGCATGGGTTCCAACAAGAATTAGCAACACCTTTTGGTACACAAAGGTGATGCTTCCACTGACCATGGCAACTATAGACCTGTTAACCTCACTAGACTTATCTGTAAGGTCATGGAACAAATAATCATGGACCTTATCATCAAAGACATAGGTAATCTCCAAACACCTGACTCTACTCAGTTTGTTTTTGTCAAAGGGAGATCATGATTGTTAAACCTGGTGGACTTTTCAAAACAGTCACCAGAGCCCAGGATGAGGGGAAAACTGTGCATACAGCCTACCTAAACTATACAAGCCTTTTGACACTATTCCCCACTCAGCCATTATTGACAAACTCTCCCAACTAGGTATCAACCCTAATATAATTAGGTGGATCACTAACTACCTCACTGATAGAACCTGTACAGACAAAATAGGGGAATCCACCTCCAACAGCAGACACATAACCAGTGGTTCTCCACAGGGATCAGTCTTGGGACTTCTACTGTTCTGAATCTACTTCTCTGAAGTACAAGCAAAAACTAAAGGTCTGTAGCTAACAAAGTTTGCTGGCGACTGCAAACTAAGAGTGATTATAGAATCCTCAAATTATGACAACATCATTCAAGAGGGCTTTATGGAAACAAATAATTGGTGCCAAAGTTACAGCCTTAAATTCAGTGCAAAACAATGTATCATCCCATTTGGTAAGAGTGATGTTCAAACTAACTACCACATCAACAGAAATATCCTAAACATGCACTCAGTGGTGAGACATGTGGGCACACAGGTTGACAGTGACCTTATAAGAAGGGCATTCTATACTGCTCATCTCATAAACATTGCCTCCAGAAAAAAATAAGTTATAACCTTCATGTACCCTTCCCTCATTAGGCCAATAATTGCATACAATGCTCCTTTTGGTATGCACCTTTCCAGGTACCTGCAGCAACTGGAGACACCACAGAGGTTCCTCGCAAGGAGAATTCAATGTCTTCAGCATCTGTCCTATATGGATCAGCTACAATCCCTGTCACTTAACTTTGTTTCATACTGACTACTCAGAGGTGATCTGTACCTTGTATATAAGGCAATCTCTGACTCTGTTTTATTGGAAATGATGATTATCCATAAGTCCACTGGTTCATGAGTTACTCACTTTAAAGACCTTAACCTGGTATGTGAAATTAATAGAATCTGCTGGAGGACAGATTTGTCTCCCAGAGATTACCACACCTCTAGATCAAACACCCAATTCATGTCAAGCAGAGCACATCTTTGACCATCTTCGAGCACAATCGGGACAACTGAATGGGTAACCATAAATTCACCCAGGGATTTCACCTGTGTCTTTCTTTGACAGGGGCCATAGGTGCTGATCATGGAAAAAAGGGCAGTTGTTGGCAAGGCTTGTAAGGGCCCTATGGCCATTAGCCTAGTAACTTCCTATGATCCTATGATCTTATAAAAGTGAGTGTACAACCCTTAATAATATTGGGAATGTGTAATATTTTTTTCATGTGAATTTTAATATAAAGTGAAATGGAACAACAGTAAAAATATTTGGAATTTGCTGTATTAGAACCCAAGATAATCTGTATTGCTTCCTACACTTACATCTGCTGCCGCAGAAATAGCTAAAAAAGCAGTTCGATATTCGCATATTCATTACTAACTTTTGTTTGTTAACCACTGCACAATGTTGATTAGTGTGTTTGCGCAGTGGCAAAACATAGAGGATACAATGTATCCATATTGAAATGGTGTACTGTCTGCTTCCACTCTGAAGGTGTTCTAGACCTGCAGGTGTTGGGGAAGATTTCTAACTGTTGATGGAAAGCAAAAGATGCATCAATTTATCCTTTTTGAAATCAAGAATATCTGCATCCCATCTGCAGGTGTTCTGTCTGCTTCGTGTGTGGGCCTTTAGTCCAGGTTTGCATGAAGCTAAGTTATGCGCAGATGTAAGAAGCATAGCTAAACTTGTTTTATCCTTGTGAGCTGTGTTTATTAGGTTTCATCCTTAAAAGGCCAAGGTGGGACTTGAACTCTATTTACAGATAGTATATACTATGTGGATCAACATGTTTAGCAGATGTGTTACACATACATGTTTCATAGGTGTAATTTATTTATTGGTTATCATAGAAGTACTTTACATTTATTTATGTTATTTATTTAACATTTGTTTACCGGCAAAGTCCAACTTGGAACTAAAAAAATTTTCAGTGGAGGCCCAGGAGAAACACTCCAGATGCAAGTTTTTGTAAAGTTGGAGGAAACTGGAGCACCTGGAGTAAACCCACACAAATGTAAGGAGGACATGCAGACTCCACTCAGAAGGCGCCCCTGCTGAGAATCAAATCAGAGAACCTCTTGGTGTGAGGGACAATGCTATCACTGAACCACTGCGCCATCCATGCATATACATGACATTTATTGTAGTTATCCATTTCTTGTGTTTGAGCTAAGCCCCGTGCCACACAAACACTGATATTAAAAATATATATATATATATATATATATATATATATTTATATATATATATATATATATATATATATATATATATTTATATATATATATATATATATATATATATATATATACACACACACACACACACACACACACACACACACACACACACACACACACACATGAAATAATATTACAAAATAAATGTCACTAGACATTAAAGATTTATGCAAGTCTGGATATGAACATTCATACCAATGAATCTAGAAAACACAGTAACTCTCTGTGCCACAGAAACAGCTATGAAGCAAGAGTGAAAATCATTGTGTATACAAGCAAGTCCCAAGTCACCCATAGTATTAACAAGACATATGGCACTTGTACATGTCTGAGTTTTTTGTCCGTGTTAATTTTAGATGTAGTGCAATGAGTGATCACACAACCATTTATGACTATTGTTTGCAGAAATGCACCTCTGTCTTATCTTTGAATGGTGTTCATTCTTCTCTTATCTGAGCAGTAATCTCAGACATGCAGTCTGTTAGACATTTTGTATCATCATCCTTAAAGTGTATGAGAACATTAAATGGCAATAATATACAGTTTCATGAAATGCAGGGGAGTCTGGATATTACTGAACAGAAAATATGAAATGTGTGTTGCTTACTTACATTTAAAACCTTAATGCAATTACTTCTACACTTTGTGAGTGTAACCTGACTGACACACCCACTGGTGGCAAGGGAGTCTAAATTGATCTTGTGTTTTCCTTCTCCCTATCAGTAATCCTTCACAGTTGCAATCCATTAGCAGCAAACATTGAGGGAGTGCCTGTGCTATGTTTACATCTGATACACAAAGCCAGCCATTTGAGATTCAGCAATTCTAAATAGTTCACACCTTATTTGCACCTTCACTGTGCTCACATGCCTGAATCTACACAATAAAAAGGGAACCAGGTAGCTAGGGAACTGGAAGGTAAGAAGAGTTGTGTATGTGGATAACAGAACACATTTTTATTACTTTGGATTTATCTGCACAGAAGACTACTAGTTTACTGATCTTGATAAGGTATGATTAAATTATATATATATATATATATATATATATATATATATATATATATATATATATATATATATATATATATATATATATATATATATATATTATCATGTCCAACTTTTATCTGTATGCACTTTTTAGAAGTTTACTAATGGCATAGGCAATGCTGTCAGGAAATTTTACTTTCTCAGATACATGGCCTTTAATTACAGCGTTCAGTCTTCTTGGGTAGGAGTCAGCATGGCACATCTTGACTTGGAAATATTTGCCCACTCCTGCTTGTAAAAGCTCAACAAATTTGTTAGATTGCGAGGGCATCTCTTGTGCACAGCTCTCTTCAGGCCAATCCACAGGTTTTCTATTGGATTTAGGTCTGGGCTCTGGCTGCGCCATTCCAAAACTTTTTCTGGTGAAGACATTCTTTTGTGGATTTGGATGTGTGCTTGGGGTCATTGTCATGTTAAAAGGTGAAATTCCTCTCCATCTTCAGCTTTCTAGTTGAAGTGTTTGGGCCAAAAATGACTGGTTTTGGAACTGTTTGTAATTCCCTACACATTGACTAAAGCCCCAGTTCCAGTTGAAGAAAAGCAACCCCAAAGCATGTTACTGTTACCACCATGCTTCACTGGTGGGGATGGTGTTCTTTTGGTGATGCAAAGTGTTGTTTTTGCACCAAACGTACCTTTTGAAATTGTGGCCAAAGAGTTCAACCCTGGTCTCATCAGACCATAACACATTTTTCCACATGCTTTTGGGAGATTTGATGTATTGTTTTGCAAATTTTTGCCAGGCCTGGATGTTTTCTGTGTAAAAAATGGCTTACATCTTGCAACCCTACCCCATAGTCCAGATATATGGAGAATACGGGAGATTATTGTCACATTTAGTACACAACCAGTACTTGGCAGAAATTTCTGCAGCTCCTTCAGTGTTCCTGTAGGTCTCTTGGCAACCTCATTGACCAGTTTTCATCTTGTCTTTTCATCAATTTTGGAGGGACGTCCAGTTCTTTATAACGTCACTGTTGTCCCATATTTTCTCCACTTTTTGATGACTGTCTTCACTGTATTCCATGGTATATCCAATGCTGTGGAAACTTTTTTGTACCTTTCTCCTAAATTATACCTTTCAATAATGAGTGCCCCTTGATGCTTTGTAAGCTGTCCGCGAACCATGGCTTTTGCTGTAGCAGGCAACTGAGTAAATGTCAGAAAAATCCTACTGGGGCAGCTGAACTTTATTTGGGATTAATCCGAGTTTCTTTAATTGATGGCAGGTGTGTACCCAAGAAGACCAAATGCTGTAAATTAAATCAAAAGGTGCTTCAACATAGTATTAGTGTAAGGGTGTGCACACTTATGCAACCAGCTTATCGTACATTTTTTTATTTTGTATATTTTTTCCCCTAACAGATTTGTTTGTTTTTCAATTGAATTGTACATATTTTGGTTCATATTAAAGGTGGGAAAAATTTTGAAATGATTTATTGTGGTCTCATTTATTTATATCACAAAAACCTAGCATTTTAACAGGGGTGTGTACACTTTTTATATCCACTTTAAATATATATATATATATATATATATATATATATATATATATATATATATATATATATATATATATATATAATTATTATTATTATTATTATCATCATGACTTCTTTTTTCTTGTATTTTTTTTTTTACATTTTCTCGGTAACTGTGCAGATGCATGAGCTGTATATAGCTGCTTTTCCTTTTGGTTTATTTTTTTCTTGCCTTTCAATTTCAGTAGAGACCAGCAGGTGGCAGCAACCTCATATTTTTATTTTGCCATGATGCGTCTTTAGAAGTAATGAATTGTGCTTTGCATTCTGTAATTGTAGTACAAGCTGATTACTAACTGGTAATTATGTATTTATTTTTTTGTAATATCAGATGTTTTCATTCCATTACTATGTTTATTTTTCCATTTATACTTTACATTTTTACATTTAACTTGTATTTCAATTTGTAGTGTCTTTTCTGGTAGTAAAAGTAGCTTTTTTTGAATTACATAGCGTTTTTTTTATTTTTTGAATGTTTCTTTATTTCTACATGTTGTTCTGCCTTTTTTAGCTAGGTAATATTTAATCATTTATCTTTATACTGTTTTATATATGTATTCTAAATGTTTTAATGTTTTCAATATGGGGTCAAACAGCCTGCGGTCAAAACGTCCCATATCCATTCTAGGCCCCTCTACTATTTAGTATTTTCACCAACTGTCTCCATTCTTCAACCCTCTCCTTGCCTCAGTCATACAATATGCAGACTATTTGACTCTAATCTGTGTGGCACCCTCCCTAAAACAAGTTGTTTCCACAATCCAGCAGTCCTTCTCTGCTGTCAAATCATGTCTTTCTGAATTTCAACTAATTCTGAACCCATCTAAGACTAAACTGATGCTGTTTCACCCCAGCAAATCACGCAATCTCCCCACCCCAGTCCAAATGCACTCCTCCAACATCACAATATCAGCTGTCACACAAATAAAACTACTACGTGTACTAATTGACAATCTGAAATTTGATTTACACCTATCACAGTCCATTAAGAAAACACATATAAAACTTGTCTCATTGTATAGAAGTATGTTCTTCCAAACTAATAACACTGGACAGGAGATAGTGCATGCTCATCTACTCTCCACCCTATTATCCACTTTTCCCATCTTTACTAACTTGAGTAAAACTGACCTTTGCAAATTAGAAAGCTCCTGTTATAAAATAGCAAAATTCTCCCCAACACACCAATGTACTGCTTTACGTCAACTAAACTGGCTAGAACTTCCCAGTCACCTAACTTATACACAACTGACCTCTGATCGCAAAATAGTACATCACCCTAATAAAATCTCCGTCCTTGATCCTCTAACAAATCCTTACTACAAGTCACTAAATCCAGCAATAAAGTTGGTGACTCCCTCTACTCAAACTACATCTCAGAGATATGGAATACCATCCCTTAGCCAGTCCTAACCACTTTCAACCCATCTCACTTTAAAAAGAAATACTTCTAATAAACTTCCTCCATAACAATCGGCTTTGGTCTTGTACCTCTCCTGGTTAAACTAGCAACTACACCTATTTCTTACTCCTGTGCTTACTTCTCTAGCCTACCCTGAGCTTTTTATCTGAAACTTTCCCTCCAATGTCATATCTCATACCATACTGCTACTACCACACATTAATTTTCCCCTCACCTAATCACCTCATCATACATTTCTTGCATTCTCTCCATCTCATCTATTATTCTGTCCCCCACCCTTGTTGCCTTTGTCTTCAACTCCTACCCTTCCTCCTTCTGTGGTGCCTATGATTCCACTCTCTGTATCCTACCATTTAGTAATTCATCCTTGTAACCACACATTTCCCACTATAGCAGGCTTTTTATTTATTTACAACTTTATTTTCATCTTCATACATTGAATTAGGTATGTTTTAACCCCCATCTATAACACCCTGGAATCAAACTGTAACTTTTGTGGGTATTTTATGACCCCATATATTAGTGAGTTGTTCTGCAACTGTCATACCTGCAAACAAACTTTTTCTGTATTGTGTGTATTTTATGACCTTGTATACCTTCTATTGAGTGTACTTTATGACCATCTGTACTTATAGGTTACTTTTCAAGTTGCAGTCTACATATTTTATGACCAGTTACATTTGTGTATATCCTTTAAAATTTGCTAGAAACTGTTATCTTACGTTCTGATATACTTGTGTTTATCCTTTAAAATTTGCTAAAAATTCTTAACATTAACATTGTCAAATAATTATTGTGTGTATCCTACATCATGTTATATTTGTGTACATCATTTAAATTGATAAATACTGCTAATACTATTTTTGAAATTGAAATTCCTTTTTCTATAATTTTCTGTAACTTTTTCTCTGGAGAATTTCTTCCTGGGCCTCCGCTGAAAATGGGCTCTCACCCAATTGGACTATCCTGGTAAATAAAAGTTAAAAAAAAAATTAATTAAAAAAAATAAAATATTATCAGTCCTTGTTTTGGATCAAATCTTGGTTTGTGTGTGAAGGTGATACGTTAAAACCACATAACCCTTTTTTATATTTGAATAACTGAACCTTTTTGTTTTTCCAGTGAGTAATATTGAAAAACTAATACTACATGTTATATCTAAACTGAACTTTTATTTATGTGACATTTAGGTATAGTATCCTTTTTGATTTTATTGTCACCAAGGACTATGGCACCCAAGCATCCCAATCCCAGCAAACCCTCCTTTAGTAACTCAGAGAAGGACATGTTCGTCCAAGCCTTTCACCAACATGGTGCCTTTCTGCTTGAGAGAGGATGTGGGGTTATATCTGGAAGAATACAAATTTGGAACCAGATTGTGAATGATGTGAATGCTGTTGAGAGATGCAGCAGGACATATGATCAGCTGCATCATGGGGCCACTGACAATATGTCATCAGCTCAGAGGAGAGCAACTGTAGTGGCCCGTGGACAGATGGCTACCAGGGGAGCTGCTACAGATCCACCACTGACACCAAATGAAGTGTTCCTGTCAACTGTCAGGGTTCCAGAGAATTCAGTGGAAAGTGCACAACAGCACGTGATTGATGTTGGTGCAGCTGCTTCAGGGAGGACAAGTATGTCCCAGGAGGAGATTTCAGGTAGGCTTAACTATTCAGTTGTGAAATTTTTCGTGTATAGTAAAATATTAACAGCAACAGTCAAGTTGGTTTAATATTTCTTTTGGGGTGGGAACTATTTATAGACTGAGATAGTTAATGCATTCTGGTTTATTACACATGAGTTTGGGGTGGATATATCATCCAAGTTTTAGTTCAATGTATTGTTAAGGAACATATAAAGACCAGTAAAGAACAGTTTTCCGTCTTATTGTTATTATGGTGATGGTGTCCTTACATTTTGCGTAACGTCTTCCATGACCAACCTCACTAGCGAGTGTGGAGTCATCTGCACATGGTAAGCCAAACAATTTTATTTCAGTACTGACGTGCCTTTGACAGAAATATGCTTTTATCCATATGTGTGAGGTGGGTGTCAGGATTGAGTGTGTACTGCTGTACAGTCTGTGATAGTGGCACCAGTGTTAGTTAGCATATATTAAACTGTAGTAGTAGCATAGATTGTGACACCTGTGCACTGGCCCAGTAATCAAGCAGCCTCAATCCTTACCACTGGCAACAGTGAGGGACATACACAATGGGAGGATGACAGGTACACACACATTAAAGTACAATTTCCCTTAAGACACACAGAGATCACAGTCAGTCTGGGCCTGATTTCTCCCTCTTTCTCCAGATCCCCAGTAAGACTCCCCACTGGCACAGTTATAAGGTTAAGAGCTCAGCTGAGGGGTCAAGCCAAGACCTCCAGCACCTTCTCTGTCCAACCAGTGCTTCATGTCCCTGCCAAGTAGCTGACACCCACACACACACACACAAACACACACGCACACACACACACACACACACACACACACACACACACACACACACACACACACACACACACACGTGGGGAAGGCTGGTACAGGTTTAATAGCTATGCCCACTTCTGCCCAGACTATAAGGTAGTTATCACTGCCACCAACCTCTACTTATCAGCTACTATAAAGGCCCTTACAAAGGGTGACCAATCCTACTGTTACTATTATTCAAATTGTAGGTGTGACCAAGACCAAGGCTATTTAGGAGTGGCTTGTATAGTGTCATCAAATACGTATGCAAGTACTCTACGAGCTTAAATATGTCTCACAATATCAGCCAGAAAGACATATTTAAATATATTTAATAATAAATAATAAAAGAACAAGACAATATTCAAACAACACAGTAACTGCAGAGTTCAGAATCACAGGAAATATTTTAAAACAACATTGCAGGACAGTCTCAAATAAATGCAGAAACATCTAAACTAATCTTTACTATATCCCTATCAATAGTTAAAATAAATTACTTTTCCCTAGTTGCTTACTATTAGCAAGGCAAGTGCAGATGATGATGATGGATGTTTCCAGGTCAAAGACAAAATACAAAATGCCCAATCTTTCTCTGAGACAGTTCTTAAATTACTATCGAACATCACTGCTGGGCCAGCTTGGATGACATCACAATTTGTCACCTGCCTTCAATTCCCAGGCTAACAGATACTAACAGAAATTTTAACATATCTGTGTGAGAAGTACATATCTCTCAGATGTGTAGCTGTTAGGAAGTTAGAGCAATAAAGCACTTTACATTTAGTAAATACTTCTCTCCAAGACAATAGAAAAACTAGCTGTAGACATCCTGTCTTCTTGCTGCATTAACTAACATTTATAACACATAGTAAAGCACTTGACTTCAACTTATTTTCTTGAAGTTTTATAAGTTAATCTTCTGTGTTCCAGCAGGGTATGGTATGTCTGTGGTTACATTTTTGAAGCTCAGTACATAACATACAGTTCTGAATAAATCATACCAATATTCACAAATGACATAAAATTATTTACAAAATTCCAGCTAGCTGGGCTGGCAGCATCACATAGCTATTAATTTCTTTCCTGTGTTTGTTGCTTTTCACAGGTGAATTAAGTGTAGGACTCTTAGCACCTGATATCAGAGTATTGGCAGATCCTGATGATGGTGGTGGTCAAACACAGGCACATTCAGGGGGTGCAGAGGTTGAATCTGACACTGTGGTTGGCATTCAGCCAGCCTTGTAATTCCATCAGACAGAGCCAGTAGGCCTATACAAACCCATTCCAGTGACCCTTCCAATATTGAACAGGTGGAGGGTGAGATACTTGATCAGAGTAGTGTGATTACTGTGGCTTCATTGCCTGTTGAGTTTGGCTGTATCCAAAATGTGGGTGAGGTGTCACACAGAAGGGTTATGAAGGGTGCTCAGAGGAGGCCTGCTGTCCATCCTCCACCTGATCCTGGTGTGTGTTTCCATGCCACTTGTTGTATGTTTAGGGCCATCATGGAGGTGCAGGCACATTCCAATATGGTCTGTGAGGAAATGTTTAGGGTTGTAGATGTGGCACAGACTGACATGTGTGACTGCCTCCACTGTGTTGCTGATTCAATGGATTGGATTGGATGAATGACACATTGGAACAGGCGGTGTCTGTGATGGAACATCTGCAGGGAGGAAGATGGCATCCAAGTGGGCAAGGGCCAGGCACATGACCTGATGTTTGTCAACATGGCCATGCCCGATCCCATTCCCATAGGGGCACGATTTCCACTGCTCATTCAGTGATTGAGGTGTCCAGACCCAGACATGGCATGCCATGGGATCATGGTCCTGGGTGTACTCTTGAAGGGGGTTCATCCAGCAGACATCATTCATGTTCAGATAGTATCATTGCATCTGACCATGGGTGTGGACATGCCAGTGCAACTCTTGGCAGAGCTGTTTTTTTGAGTTGGGGGTGATGATGATGAACTGTCCCTGCTACCCATGCATGGCTCACACCTGTCTGACATACCAGGGCATAGAACTACCACAGATCTTGGCTGTGTTGTTGCAGACACTCACACACCAATTTCTCCTGGAGGGCCCATACAGACACACACACACAAGTTACATGGTTCAGCTATGAAGCTTAAAGCTCATTCTGTCTCAGTGGCCATTTGATACTTTATCCAAAATTCTGCCTGTTTCTTTTTCTTACTCACAAACACTGACTACCTTTTGCATCAGCCTAAGCCTCCTGCCCCACCCCCCATGCACACACAGCACCCTGTGCAAATGCTGGTAAGTGTGCCCTTTCTATGTTTTCTTTCTTTTGAATTCGGGTATACATAAGTCTTTTATCTGATGCTCAGGATGCATAGCTGACAGTGCTAGGTGTATCTGTTTTTGTGATGCTGTTTTACAAATTTTATTGCTTTCTTGCAGGCTTTTATAATGTGTGCATCCCTCACAAGCTCTTACAGCAACAAAGCTGGGCCAAGCCATAAATAAAAGTGTAACAAAGGCCCAACAATGGTGACAGTTTTTAAACATTGTGGTCTTAACAAACTTAGACAATTGATGGAATAACAGTTTTTTCATTACTATTTTATGTCTGTTCTGAGGGATATGAAGTCTGAAACTGGTGTGTATCATTATTTTCTAACTTCACTCTTTAATGATTTCCCATTACAAACATATGAGGCCAGACTGTGGATATTCTGTGAAAATCTGTACATTGAAAAAGTAAGGTCTGTTAATTGATAGAAGGCACATGTGATCACATGTCAGTGTTGTCATATCTTGATGTAAATGCTGTAAAAATCACCCACTTTGTATTTACTTATAGCACCAAGTAACATTATGCAAGGATATGCCATTCATTTGTATTCTTAGACATTTATTTTTTTATTCCAGGTTCAACACTTACCTTGGAAGTCCAGCAGTTGCAAGTGTATTAGTTCAGGGCTGACTCTGATGCTAGCAGGACACAGCCATTACATGAGTACATAAAGGTTGTGAGCATTACCTGGCATCAATGTTACTGTATGTATATGTGTAGGATGAAGGTTTTAGCCCTTCAGGTGGTGAGCGTGTGTGCTATCCATTGCAAGGCCATATTGTGCACATCTACATCTGTCTACACCCACAGTGGCTGCTGGATCACGCTCTGTCTCCTTATCTGTATGTGGGTGTGGTGACCTTGCCAGTGATGGTGGGATGTGTGGTCCTTCACCTTGATGTTCCTGCTGAAGCTGTTTTCTCAGGATAATGTTGTGAAGCGTGGCACAGATGGTGAATATTTTAGCACATATATGGGATTGTACTGCAGGACTCCTCCAGATGTATCTAAGCACTGGAACCGCAACTTCAGCAGCCCAAATACATGTTCTGTGATATTTCTTGTTTGAGCGTGTGCCTCATTACAGCACTCTTCAGTTGGTGTGTGTGCATTTCTGATGGGTGTTATCAGCCACAGTTCCAGTACATAATCTGCATTCGCCAGTAAATGACCCTGTGGGACATCCCCCTAGTAAACATCTTATATAGCTGACAGTTTTGCCAGATATGTGAGTCATGGTAACTGCCTTGATTACCAGCACACACATTCATGATGATTCCCTTGGTCTTGCACATAACCTGGCAGTTAATGGAGTAGTAGTCCTTTCTATTTATATAACCCTTCCCTGTTTCCTGCGTGGTGCTTTGATTTCTATATGTGTACAGTCTATGGCATCCAGGACCCCCAGGTATTGTGCTACAGGGAAGAGCTCCTGCATAGCTGTGACTCTGTCCTCAGGTGTACAGGGAAAATGTATGTACTCACTGGCCTGTAGTAGCATAGAATTCAGGAATTGATGAAGGATCCTGTGTGCTGATGCATTTGATACCTCCAGCATGTCCCCTGTTGGTCTCTGGAAGGTTACTGTAGCTAAAATTCTAAGTGCTGCACATACCTTAGTCTCCATTGAGATTGGTTCCCCTTGGTTTGCCCTTGCTCTCAGCTGAGGATGACAGAGGTTGCAGAGTTCCTATAGTGTGTCTCTATCTATCCTGTAGAGCTCTATAATTTCCACTTCTTGTAGATTGTGAAAAGCTAAATGGGGTCTAAAAGCCCTTCTTCTTGGCCATGGTCTATTAGCAGAAGCAGCGGCAATGTAGATATGGGCCTTCTGCACATACACATGAATGAGCAACAGCAGCTCCTAACATTCTTTCCATGTAGCCTAGTTTCCATGGCTATATACCAATAGGTTTTGGAATTTGCAGGGAAAACCAGCATTGAGTCTACATGGTTGCTTAATAGCTTGTTGAGTAGCTCCACCATCTTGGATTGGTTGATTGGCATACAGTTCAGCTGCTTATGCTGTAATTAGCATGCCACAGTGTTTACCATGTTTGCACAGCTCTACATGCCATGTAGAGCTGCTTACTGAATACAAAATATCACGCTACCATGTGCACAATACACCATGGCATGCACATTGTTTTAGCAGACTGTATTTATTGAATCTGCACCTATGTGTTTTTTATAATGAGGAAACAGTAACATGAATGTCATGTTTTGGTCTAGATGCCATCTCTATACCTATGCAACCACATGCCATGCATGAGTCTGCCACATGGAGTCTCTTCCTTTTGCTGTCGGTTGGCCTACAACACTATCATCAGTTGTGCCATGACCTGTATAAAGAGCTGCAGTGATATCATTGGATATTTCATGATTAGACCAGTGCATGATCATAGTGTGCAGAAAGCAACATGTGGTAAACGTCTTGTATACAGTGCCCAATCATACTGAAGGGTTCCTCAGGCTCATCCAGGCAATGGAAAAGGGTTTTAAGCAGGCCCAAGACCCTGTTGGTGACAATATGTGTCTGTGATAGGGGAGTGATGTAACTTCCCTCTGCAGTTCCTATCAGATTCTTCATCGGAGTCATTAGCCAAGTTTATACAGAATAGCCTGCATCATCTGGATAATATAACCAATGAAGAGGAAAGAGGGGAGAGACTAACCAAAGGATGAATGGATTAATAATAAGCAATGATTATTCAATGGCAGTCAATTTTAGAATGAGAAGAAAAATGTGAGACAATCCCACCTTGAAGTGACATACAACACTGCAGTGAGTGCACTGCAATGGACACCTCATATCATATTAACTTAAAATTGACAAGTCTGATATATAAAGCCATGGAGCGTAGTATTATGGGTCTCATAAACAAGTACACAGGCAATCTCCAAGCACTTGACCCCACCCAATTCAGATTCATATTCATTACAGGCAGATTGTGCCTGTTGAACATGGTTGACTTCTTTGAGACTGTCACCAAGGCCCTGAATGAGAGAAAGTCAGTACATACAGCTTACCTTGTCTTGGCCAAGGACTTTGACACAATCCCCCACTCGGGCATCATTGAAAATCTAACATAACTTAGTGTAAATCCCTATCTCATCAGGTGTGTTGCTAACTGACTCAGTGATATGACCCACAAGGTCAAATAGGTGCCTCCACCTCTGACAGCAAACCAGTCACTAGTGGTGTTCCCCATGGATCTGTCCTGGGACCCCTACTGTTTGGAATCTACTACTCAGAGGTCCAAGCAAAGACAAAGGGCCTGTGGCTGACCATGTTTGTGGATGACGTAAGTTGAGTGTTGTAACTGACTCCCCAGATGATGTTAAAACACTACAAGAGGGTCTCACAGCAACAAATGAATGGTGCCAAAGTCATGGCCTTAAGTTAAATGCAAAAAAATATATTAACATACCATTCGGCAAAAGCATGGCCCCTACTTATTGCCACATCAGTTGCAACTCCCTCAGCATACAACCTGTGGTGAGAGACCTGCGGACTCAGGTTGACAACAATCTCACATTTGGCCATCATGTAGTGGCAGTGATCAGAAAAGCCATTTTACTTGGTTCATCTCGTAAGTAAAGGGATAGCATCCAAAAAAAGGAGGTTATTACCTCTCTGTACTCCTCCCTCATTTGTCCAATAATTGAATATAATACCCCATTTGGTATGTACCTCTCCAAACACCCGCACCAACTGGAAAGGCCACAGAAATACTTCACTAAATGAATCCATGGCCTCCAACACCTTGCTTATGCGGACAGGACCAAATCACTATCACTCTACTCGGTATGATATAGATTGCTCAGAGGTGGTCTGTATTTCGTCTACAAGGCAATATTGGACCCTTCCCTACTAAAGATGCTCCACATCTGTAGTCTAATTCCATGCACAATACCCACGCACAAGGCCTACATCTAATAAGCAACATCAGCAAAACCTGCTGGAGAGACAGGTTTGTCTCCCAGAGGCTACCCTACATGTCAAAGTTTGTCGCTGAACCTCATCAAGCGCAACTTTGATGAGTAGATGGAAAACCACAAATTTGTCCCAGGGGTTCCACCTGTGTCCCTCATTGACAGGGTTGACAGGTGCTGACTGAGGTTTCCTTTTTGGGGATGAACTCTAGACTAGGCTTGTAAGTGCCTCAGGGCCATTAGCCTAGTAACCTCCTATGATCCTTAGAAAACCACAAATGTACATACAGATGACATTCAGCACTGCCTGTGAAGCTGGATGATACTAAGCTCAGTTGCAGGGCTGATAGCAAACTTACCTCATTTGTAGGTAAATTTTTCCTTTTTGCCCTAGGGCAAGAAATATTAGTTGGCTGTGCTG
>NC_056726.1:1136107181-1136337181 GCF_019279795.1 Protopterus annectens | reverse complement strand
CAAAATATTTTTCCTTGCCCTTTTGCCATAAAATGTGAAGTGTCACTTAGATTCACAGGTATGTACTAGGCTAATGACTACTTCAGCCTTTTTAAACCTAGTCATGCATCCCAAATTTCTGACAAGTTGGGGTACCCTTGGTAGTGTAAGCAGGGTCTTGGGAAATGAACCATTTACAGGTTGCCTGTGATCAGTAGAGACATTGGTGCAAACCAGGGCTAACTTTTTGGTTACCCATCCAGTTGTCCATGTTACATTTTTAATTGGGTTAAGGAGGAACTCTGCTTCACATGGATGGGGAACTTGTTCCAGAGAAGGATTAGTCTCTGGGACTCATACCTGTGACTCTAGTAGGTCTTATTTAAGTTTTTAGAACAAGTTATTCTGGCACTTTTTAAAGCACAGCTATACTTCCCATGGTGAAAATCAAATCCTATATCTTGTGTCTGTGAGGTAAACATCCTGGCCACTATGCCAAACTTAATCCCTGTTGTACTCAATGATAGGTCTGATGAATGCTAAATACAATGAAACAATTACCTTCTTGGACGTAGATGCCATATTTTTGTGTATAAGTTGCACAACAGAGAATGATTTCCTCACTACTGTAGATGTGATGGTTGAAGGGTAGATTACTCTTTATATGTGTCACAAGTCACTGACTAAGGGGTTGACTCTTAGAGTTGTTTTGTCAATATGGTAGTTATCAGGGGTAGCCGACTTCCTGAAGAATACTGTTATGCATTTCTTGGCATTTAATTTTAGTCCATGAGTCTAACACTTAGAAGTTGGGGGGTTGATATAATGGTTAAAGTGCTTTCTTCAAAGGCAAGAGGCAAAAAGTTTGATTCATACCAAGGTAATTTAGGGAGGCTTAAAATGGTCAAAAGGGCAGAAGGCAGCTAGCCTGGTACTTACCTAGAAATGAAATAGACTTACTCATCTGCATTGGGGCATGAGTTTGGCGTAATGGTTATTGTATTTGCCTCAGAGACACAAGGTACAGGTATTAATTCTTATCTTTGAAAAGGAATTTGGCTAAGCTTAAAATGGCCCACAAAGGCAGTTAGCCTATTTCTTACTTATGCACTATTTATTTATCTGTGACAGTCTTTCCTGGAGAACATTAGTTATGGTGATTAAGGTATTTACCTCAGAGACACAAGGTACAGTGTTTAATTCTCATTTTGAAGGGGAAATTGGCTAACCTTATAATGACCTGAAAGGGCAGCTAGCCTATTGCTTACCTATGGACTATTTATTTGTGCCAGACTTTCTTAGAGAACATTAGTTTTGGTGAGCGATTCTATGACTATTCCTAATTTGCAATCATTTGCAAATTTGGTCAGCCAGAGGCCCTTGACATTGGTCTTGATTTCAGAGAAGATTCCTAAAAGGAGCAGTCCCAGAACCATTCCATGAGGGACTCCTCTGGTGACTGGTCTCTTTAAACAGGTGAACTCCCCAGTTCTAACTTCCTGTGTCCTGTCTATGCTTCATCTGGCTGTTCACCAAGTGACACAAGGTTAAACTTAGGTTGAGTTTGTTAACAATACCTGAGGAACATTTAGCATTACACACCCATGTATGTTAATGCTGCTCATTGATGTGATGTGCACTGTTACAGTTTTGAAAGACTGTTTATTTAAATGTTTCAGGTATTTGTGTATGTGTGTTGTGTTGATGTCACTTAGAAGCATGTTTAAGCTCACTAAGAAGATTACCTACACAAGCCACATACCTTTCACAGGAAAGGTGTCAGTAACACACTTCGGGTTATCACAGCTGTACTCATTAATGAAAAAGAAATGCACAACACATTATTTGAAACCATGCAAATCCTTTGTCACAGTATACCAAACAGAGCACTACACAGGTATGCCAATGAAGCTGTGAGACACAGAGATGTTATATGATGTTCCTTGTAGTGGAATAAAGCTAAAGGGTAGAACGAACCTGAAGGACAGCAACACGCCCTCAGTGGATCAGAAGCGTGCATGCTGTGCACTTAGATGGAGGTTTCACTTAAAATGAAGCATGGCAACTGCTATAGACAACTTTATCCACTTACATTACTTTTGTACCATTTTTAATGTTAGATTTGCCTGCTGGTGTGCAATGGTACTATACCCTGTTTCATAACTAATAGCAAAGTGTTTGTGCATGCTTAGGTGTTTTTTCATGTTTGCCATATGCTGGTAACTAGCAGTGAGCTCTGTTGTTCAATGAAGCATCACTTAATAAATATTTAAAAAAAACGCATGTAATAAAAACATGTTTATATAAGCTTTTTGTGGCAAAGTTTGTCAAGTGTTTATGTATGTTTGGACCAAAGTGCGTATTAGAAATGGGAAAATTCGACAGAGATATGAGGGGGAAAGAAGATGATAGTTGTAGAGATGATGGAATGGTGTAATATAAGTGCTATGATTGCAATCACCATGTAGTAGTACTATTATTAGTATTAGCAGAAGTATTAGTAATAATAATGTCTTTTTGTTAACCAGCTAGGCCCACTAGACAAACAGTCCCTTTTTAAGAATGATCTAGGAGCAATGTCTGATTAAGTAATTTGCTCAAGCTTATACAACTGGCAAATGATGGCTAATGATATCAAAGCATAGACCCCAGGAAATACACATTAGCTAACTGTTCTGTCAGCTGTGGACTATGGAAAACCTCATTCCGTGTCTTTCCTTATAAGAATATTATGATGACCAAAACTTTCTTTGGTTATTTTTATGGTAAAGTAGCCATGGCCATTGCTGATTACCTGTGAGCTATTGGAGCACTCACCTCAGAATAATCATTCTACACAAATGGTGAAAATATAGTGAACACTCTACTGACACTTTGCATACACCCACAAGTTGGCCTCACACATTTCTTCACATTGAAAAATATAAATATTTTTGTCAATGCTATTTTTGTGTGTTAACATCATTTTAGCAATATTTAACATACGGCTAACATATAAAGCAAAATTGTTAACACTATAATGCGGGTAACCGTTTGAAATGCGAGGACCCTCTAGACTGAGTGCAGAAATATGGAGACTGAATGCCCAAAAGATTGGACTTATGTATACCAAGTCTGAGATGCCTTTTCTCTGAATATTCCCTTTTCTCAGAGTATGGCAATCTCAGTTGGTATATATACGTTTAGGGGTCGTGGGGGGGGGGGGGTTAAGGAGATGAGCGATTTTCAAAAGTCACTCTTCTCCTGTGTTTTTGGACTTTTTTTCCAGCTAGTTGGCACTCGGGCTTTCGATTAGGGAGCCTATGATTTGTAACAGCACATTACAATCTGTAGGTTTTAAGGGCATGCTTTTTAACAACAAATGGTTGTAGCAGTAGTCATAGAAGATATGAGCCTGATTATTGTGGAATACCTCCTACCAAGTCTTCTCATCTGGTGCTCGGGAATATGGCTGGACTCATGTCAAACTCAGCATGATTTTTGCAGGGTTTGCACATCATACAATTGCTGTGATTCAGAAATGGTAATGGTACTGATTGCACTGATATAAGTATTACATTATTATTTTTTTTTTAACTGTAATTAGATTACTGATTCTTGCTTGTGGCAGAAGAAGGTGTCCAGGCCATATATTTTGTATTGAACTTTAAATACTCAGTAGCAAGTCCTCCCAAACATTATCCTAAAACCTAACTCCATGCAGTTAGAGTTAACCCTGCCACCAGAGTTATTCCTGTCGGTATCATGGACCAGCACTTCCCCACAACTTCTCCAGCCAGCCTGACTGAGATGTGTATCTTGAGACAGTGTAAGAATTGTCTCATGCTGTCTGATGATCATCTTTTACTCAAGCAATGTAACATGGTGTGTGTGAGATGTGCACATATAATATACCTGGAGGCAAAAATTTTGAACACATTAAACTCAGACACCAAAATCATCAACAGTACACCTCACATCATTCCTCTCCAGGCCCATCTCCATATGCATAATCCATCATATGCTGAGGTTCTAAAGATTATTTAGATTGCAGATCATGCCACTGCTGTGGAACAGACTCCACATCCACATAAAACAAAGTTAATCCCTGTCCATTTTAAAGTGTAGCATAGATCTATGGATGGGAAACAGAAAAATGACACAAGAACTGTCCCATGTATTACTAGTGGACAGATGTAGCTCCTAAATGCTTTACCCCATGTATGGGCCCCCTCAAATAATCTATTATATAATCCCAGTAATTCTTATTAGGGGTAATATATAATTATGGCTATGGGATGGGCAAGGCCAATCTGTAATCAAATTGGACAAGTTATTTCCAGTGCAGAAAGAGAAAGGCTAGGCTTAACATGGCCCTCAAGAGCAGGTAGCCTAGTACTTGCTTATGAACCTGTAAAACTATAAAGGTTGATGTTGAGATCATTGATTAGTATGGATGTAGAATCATTCAATGAAAAAATGTTAGTAATATTGTGTAGTGGCAAATGTTATAATAAGGCATATTTATCAGATCTTACTGCAGAATGTACAATCTGTGACATTGGAATGGTTCTCAACATATTTCCAATGGTTTGTTTTAAATTTGTAGTGGGTTCAAACCTTTCCTGAGTATCCCCCAAACAAACACAGACTGACAGTAGTAGATTTCGGGTTTAAAGCATACCCATTGGCTCTGGTATGTGGATTTTAAACTAAAAACCTTTGCTGTTACGACTAGGTCATTTTTAATATATTTTTGGTTTTCTTTGTAAAATTAAAAATGCTCTTATTATAGAGAAGAGAGGATATAGTACCAGCCACATCAAAATAGTATACACAGTAATTCTACTTGAAGAAGGGACTTCTGTCATTAGAGTCATTTACGTATGCTGTTCATAGACTTCAGTTCAGTCTTCAACACTATAATACACAGCAGCTGTTGCCTAAACTATGTCAACTAGGCATAGAAAATACACTCTGCAACTAGATCCTTGACTTTTTAACCAACAGGTTCCAAACTATTTGAGCCGGCAAGAACCACTCACGATGCATCACCTTGAACACAGGGGTCCCACAAGGTTGTCTGCTAAGTCCATTTCTCTTCACAATACTGAACCAATGACTGCTCTGCAAAACATCAGACAAATCACATCATCAAGTTTGATGATGACACTACTGGGATCGGCCTCATCAGTAATGACAATGAGGGGATATACAGAGAGGAGGTGAACCATCTCACCAGATAGTGCACTGACAATAATAAGGGACAAGTATCATCATGGACATGGACTGTTCCACCTCCTGTCTTCAGGGAAATGATACAGAAGCATCAGGTGTAGAACATCAAGATTCAGGAACAGTTTCTTTCCACAAGCAATCAGACTGTTGAGCAACTAAATTTAACAATGTCAACACTCTCTCAGTTAGTGAGACCATTGTAAGTGCAATATGATTTTCTTTGCTGTCATAGAATTAATTATTGTATTTAAGTTATGCAATCTGAACTCAATTATGACGTGCACAAGTATGGGAACTGTGAATTATGCTATGCTGCTATCCTAGCTTAAAAATAGTGGTGGGTAAGTTATCTCTGTGTGTATTTATATCTGTACCGTCTAGAATTTCTTCCATTATATGCTTCCGTCACCCTGTTGTGAAAACTGTTTTCAATGCTCAAGAGCATGAAATAAAGAAATTTCATCCAGTGATACACTGCATTTGTTGATCTGAAGGACAATAAAGTTTACTTTGATTTTGACTTTAACTAAATTTTGGAAGCGAGTGACACCATGGAGTTTATTTACATTATGGTTATTACTTTTTTCATTCAGACCATTTTAATAAGCAACTGTTTTTATTGACTTTGAAAGTATTATTAGCAAACATTGGGTGTGTATATGTGGAGTTTAGTCAACCTACTTATGGTAGTATAGAAGGAAATTTTGTGTTTTCTTCATAGATTTCACAACACACTTTATGATATCCTATTTTTCCAATGACCTTTTAAAGTGCTGGATGGCTGACTCGAATTTAGTAGAACAAAGTGCTAACCTTGGTTATTTGATATGCATTAACATATTACATCCTTCTTTCATTGTTTTGTTTGAACATTATTAAATGTCATTTTTTCTTAGATTTTTAAAAAAAAAATTGTAATGAATAAGATAAAAACTTGATTTTTTTTCAAAAGAATGCACTGACAGTTATCTGCATGGCAGAATTAGTATTTTCTGCAGATGAATTACAAATCTGTATTCATTCAAGCTGGTAGTATACCCAGGCAGCTCTCTTTTAGAGAGAGAGAGAGAGAGAGAGACCCAAGAAAACTGAGGGAAATAGTCTCCTACACTACTTGCTACAAACACATTCACAGCTTTTCCCAATATTGTATTATCCTGTGTCCAAGACTAGGAAGGTTATTCAAATTAAAAAAAAAACATAAAAATAAAATATAAAGGTTAAACAATATCCCTGGCTAAGCAGACACATCAAAGGACATTGGAAGGCAGAAACTTTTGCCTGTCATGTCAAGAAAGTAAAATTTGAGAACACCCAAAACCTCTAAATGCTGCAAAATTTCCACAACCCCCTCCCCCCCGCAAAATGTAGAATAGTTAATAATGCAGCAAAATCAAGTTAAATTAGATCACACAAAGTTCATCTAACACATTGACCAACTTAAATTATTCTGAAAAATAACAAAGTTTAGTTTGGTCCTCCCATATAACCCTGGGAAACACTTAAAAAGACTAACAAATTATAAATGCTTAAACACTACTAAACAAAATCAAAAAAGTTATTGCCACCAAACAACAGAGCAGCACTGTTACTTCCAAGATGCCATTCTACCCCCCTCCATTCAGACTACCAGTGAATACCTGTCAGTTTCTTTTCAAGGAATTAACGTAGGGAAAAAAAGATCACACATTCCTAAAAAATCTGCACTATTCCAAATGTGAATGTCTACAAATTGTACCTTTCAAGATCTGGTATAATGAGGTCCATCATTATTAACAGTAAGTCCACTACCATTAGGCATTAGCCAGCCCAGTGTCTGAAACATTCCCAGGTACTTATATTTTTCCCATAACACTGGTAGACACTGTTGTTGGTCATTTCCTGAATAGTCCGCTACTTCAGTAAACAAAATGAAAAATACAAATAAATAAATAAAATAGTTTCTTCTATAAAGCTCGTTTACCATGCTTCAGATCAGAAGCATCAGTGACATTAGGTTGTTTTGAAAAAAAGGCTAATTCTAACAGTTTTGCACTTTGTTTCTGAATTTAGTACATACTAAATCATTTTCATCTTTTTTCAATTCTGTTTGACATTTATATAGATTTACTAACCTGCCCTTCTTCATAACTTTTCCATTCGTTCTCACATCATCATACCTGTTGTTGTACAATACTTGTTGCTCTGTTCCTAAAATGTGATCATTCTTTGTAGTTTTTTGTAAACTAGTGTTTCCCATTTTCTACTATTTTTAAATCCATCTATCCACAACCCCTTTTTCTACATAGAGTTGGGAAGTCACTTCAACAGTGACAATCAACTAGAGCCAAGATTTACACCACCAGGTGGCTAGCTTTGTCATGGTAGTTCTTCCACACCATACACACCTATGGCAATTTAATGTGTCCAATTCACCTACTGCATGTCTTTAGAATGTGGGAGGAAACTGGAGCACCCAAAGGAAACCCACACAAATACAGGGAGGACATGCAGGCTCTGCACAGAAAACACCTTAGCCAAGAATCAAACTGGAGAACCTCTTGCTGAGAGGCAACAACACTAACTACTGTACCACTATGCCATGTGGTTATAGGTTCATAAATTAATACTTGGTTCATAGATTAATACTAAACTAACTACCCTTATGGACCATTTTAAGCCTAGCTAATTACCTCATGTCAGAATCAAACACGGCACATTGTGTCTGTAAGGCAACCACCTTAACCATTATGCCGATCTCCCACCTGTAATTATTTACTTTAAAATAAATACAAATCACAAGGTATAGAATCTTTTCCAAGTTTTCAAACCTAAAAAAATGTATAATGGAGAAAAACTTGACTTCTGCTTATTCACCTACTGATATGTGTCTATTAACACACAAGTTATTGACTGAAGACCATTATGTTACCTGTTATAACTGAAAGTATGACTTATCTGTCATATTATCAAGTGGACAGAGTCTTAGACTGAAGGCTACCATCAGCAAGGTCTTTAAGGTACAGTTGTATTTCTTCACTAGATATTGAATATGAAAAGTTAACAGAGGCCTATTTAATGTCCCAGCAAAATATGCCTCCTGAGTCTTTCTCTTCTTTACGACAGTGGATAAAGGCACTTTATTATTACAGTGGCAAAAGAGTTGTTATAACAGTTAAGGTGTTTAATATACAGACACAAGGTATGGGGTCTGATTATTATCTTGGAAAGCATGGATAAGCACAAATTTAATACCAGACTTAGGGGTCGGCTTTTCAGCCTTTGATGTCTAGGCTGATAGGTCGGTAGTATTTTTAGATTGTCAGAAGTTACACAGTCAAGGTTAGACTTAAATCCTGGCTGCTCAGTATCAGTCTCATCTGGCATTGTCCCTTAGCATCAAGAGTTGGTACCATTGGTCTTAAGAGTTGCATCAATTCCAGTTTACCAGAAATGTCACCTTTGGTATGTATTCCATTATGGTTTCTGCCTAGACCACAGACACTTCACTGTCAAGATGTTTAGCCAACCACCTTGCAGTCAGTAGGACAGAGGGCCTGGGAATCTGTCACAAATATGATCTCAGATGTCTCAACCAGTCCTAGTTTCACTGTTATCTCTAGACATGTCACTTCTGAGATCTGGTAAGAAGCATGCATGCAAGAGGAAACATGTGGACTCTACCCCCTCCAGATTCCTTCACCAAAAATATCATAGTCGAAAGGGCATTTATTTTCTCTGTTCATCTATATGCTTATGTATTTTGGGAGGTACTCAAGACAAAAAGAGAATTAGATGCAGACCCCACCTCCTCTCCATAAATGATCTAGTAAGAACCATTCTGGACAGCTCTAAAACCATCTTCCTAGGTGGTGCCTTATGCAGATAAAGGGATTCAACAATTAGCAAAGTCTGTTTGGGGAAACTGATGCAGTGGTTCCTGTCCCAAAGAGGATAAACGAGATCCTCAATCCCCTGAACACTGGACCTCCTGGACGAGGGTCCAAACTACAATTCCATTTTCACTGCACAATCCTAGTATCCATCTTCCAGATGAGGATTAATCCATATCAAAGGGTAAAAAAGTCACATAGGCCAGGTAAATTATTTAGTAAAAACTGGAAAAAAACTCAGCCAAGTTGAAGTCATGCCAAGCCACTCTAGCTGTGGACATGCATGTTTTATTAACCTCATCAAAACAGCATAAGTGTATTGTTTGGCTATACTTTAGAAATATGTGGTCATTTGCATATTTCCCATGAGCATCTATTGCAGAAGATTAAAGTATCACACAGTGAAATCTCTGGCTTGGCTGGGGTTTCCTTGTAGTTTCTACTTAACAGTTTGTCTGCGAGACCATTTTATACTTTTGTTTGGATGTTATTTAGGATATTTTGCAGACACCTTAATGTTTACGGGCATCAGCTGGGTTTAAAGTTCTTTGTTTCTAAAATATAGCCAAACAATCTACTTATGCTGTGCTGATGAGATCAATAAAAAGGACCAAGACATGCACACCCATGTTTAATAGTGTTTGACTTGCTTGGCTGTGTGTAAGTTCAGTGAGCAAATACTCTGAAAAGAGACTTACTTCCATTAATATTAAGTACTGCTCTCTGCAATGTACCTTTTCTAAGTGCTATTGACCCCATGCAAGCTCTGGTTTCACTGTGGTCATAAAGACTAAAAAGTGAAAAGTAATGGGTGTTCAGAAGACATGCAGCTGAAACACTGTATGTCCTTAAGGGTTCATTTGCATATACCACTGGCCTGCATTACAGGAGGTTTAAGGTGTCACATAGTAAATTTCTAGCTTGACCAAATAAGGAATCTGATGATTAAGGACAGATATGGAAAGTGCATTTGCATATCATGGACATTTTCTTTCAAGGTTAGATGATGAAATAGGTTCATAGGTGTATACTAGGCTAATGACCATTAGGACACGTATAAGCTTAACTGCGCAATCCAAATGTGACCCACAAATCTAACTTATATATGGATGGGATGATTTACTGACTACCTCTGTCCATCAGAGACACAGGCGCCAGACCAGGGATGAATTTCTACTTACCCATCCACTGGTCCAAGTTGTGCTTAAATAGGGACAGGCATGAACCCTGCTTCACATGGATGGAGAGCCTGCTCCAGAGAGAGGCATATCTCTGAAAAACATATCCATCTCTCCAACATGTCCTATTTTTGTTACAAACAAAATTTAGGTATTTTAATCTAGTAGTTTTGATGCTCTTTGTTTTGTGAATATGCAAAAGATTCATCACAACAGGGTCCAGGCCAAGATCACCTCTCAGAAGTTTGTATGATATTGAATAACGAGTTTGAAAGATTTTTTTTTGAAAGTAAGAGATATGATGATATTTCCATCTATAATGGGATGTCAAGATGTGATGACTGTAATTATTGTAAGTATATGTACTCAGGTAACCAAGTCACTGTGAGTGCTAGGAATTATACTATAGGTAGAACTGTGCATAGTTTCCATTGTAGAATTTATGAACATCTCAGGGCTGTTGAAAAACTAGATTTATCAAATGCTTTAGCAAGACATATTGTGAATGTCCATAACAATACTAAAGTGGAGCTTAGATTTATTATAATTGATCAAGTTTTTGATGCAGAAAAAAGATGGGACGCAGAAGATGATTTCATTTGGAAGGAATATACCTGGCAAGTAAGGCTTAATACAGATGCAGATCCAGGTATGAATGAAAGAGAAAACTTCAAAGTAGTTTTATATAAAAAAGTGTTAAAGTATTGGTAGTGTTTCATGTCATGTGACTTTTAAACTATTTATATGCAGTGTTTTTTGTGATGCAACCAGGTCTGAAGAAGTTCTATGTGAATGAAAGCGCTTACCGGTTGTTTTTTGTTTTATTAAAAAGTTTCTTTATATTGCCATTTTGTCATTTGGCTTCTATATTATTTGGACTTTGAATATGACTATTTTAGAAGTTTGGAGTTTTATTTTGAAGAATATGAATTTTTCTAATGGCAATTTGTTATCTCAGCCTAACATGTTCCCCTAACAGCAACAAAATTCCAGTTTCCTGGTTATACCGTCTAGCTTTACATTACATGACACTCCAAATAATTTGCTGCTGGATAATGGCAAGGGTGTTGTTGAAAAGGTTGGTCTTGATAAATCACCTAAAGGGGCAAGTTCTATGACTGTGTCTGGCTTAGGAGCTGTTTCTAAGAGAATGATATTAAATTTGACAACAAAGCACCGAAGGGAAATGTTGTATTAAAGGATAAGTTGCTTGGTGACTGTTTATCGCATCCAGCGAATCCATTTATCGCAGAGAGACAAGCCCCTTTGTTGAGCCAATCAGATAGCAGACCCAATTATATGAGTGAATTTAATTTACTTGAGAATAATCTGTTGAAAGTTAAAAGACTTCAATGGGACATTCTTTTCTGAAGCATCTTTGCAAGTTAAAAGAGTCCCACGAGGGCTCAGGGTGCCTAATATGCCAGCTGGTGAATTAGCTTCCAATGAACTGTTGAATACTTTGAAAGCGCTGAATGAAAGAGTGGGTTTACAATATGTTCAGCTGTTACTGGAAGATGGAAGTACAAGCTAGCTAACGTGAATGAGAGTGTGGTCAGTTTGTATAATTCTCTTAAAGAGAAGATTTATCCCCCTAATTTTGAATCTAGGGTGGAATTATACAAGTTAAGCTGAACAGAGAAAGCAAAATACAGCAGAAATTGAAACTCAAGAAATGTTATCATGATGAGGTGGATTATCAAAGGGGGCTGTATATTAATCAGACTGTATCCGAAGCAGTGGTTGACAATATGGATTATAATGTAGAGACTGACCAGGCAACTGGGAATAGAGCAGCTAAAAGTAGAACTGAAGACGGGCATTCTACTGATGATATGAGCAAAAGAGCCAGTGACTGTTAAATGATGGGCATAACAAGCAGGTTTTTCGGTGTGACAATGTGTATCAGGATGGGAGCACAGGTTCAAGAACCTGGGAGCAAGTAGCAGCAAAGAAAACATTTTTTTGACACAAAAAAACAGCCATGGGCACAGAAGAAACAGTGGTATGGACAAAAAAGAAGTTTTTCAATAACAACGGAAAAAAGTTTTTCAACAGGAAAAATGCCTATATGAGCACAAACGAGCATTGCCGTTGTCAGTAAGCAGCCAAATCTTACAATACTCAGAATGAAAGGACATGCAGAGACCAGCAGTGCAACCGTTAAACTAAGGTACTGTTAATTTGAATTTCAAGATAGTTAATAATTTTCTTTGCTTTTAAACTCAGAGTAAATTAATGTTTTAAGCAAAGGTTCAAATTCTTTGCCATCTTCTAGGGCTAGTATTGTTTCCATGATTAATGCTTTAAGGGACTTTGTGCACAAAATCAATTTAAAATGTTTTTTTCTTGGTACTGTGTGTCAACAATGTTTTTTTAAAAGAACCAGCGTTTTTAATCCTCCCTTAAGTCCTGAGTTAGAGGCATTTTTATTAACATGTGAAAAAGAGGTGAGAGATTTGCTAACTTGTAAAACTAAACATGTTTATTATAATATGTCTATTAAAGAGAAAATTGCCTTAAAGATGGGGTCTATATTAGAACATCGAAGTTTCAAAACTTCAAATGTTTTAATATCGACCCCTGTTCAGTGAAAGCTGAAAACATCAAACATACAGAACAGCGAATTTATTTTCCTAGGGAAAAAATTTGCTGTTCCAAAACACATACACACAACACAAGCACACCAAACAAACAGCAATCCACACACATACACCTAAAATCTTACACCTAACCCTACACTAAACTATACACACACCATTAACTATCCACTTACCTTAACCCAAACCCTAACCCTAAGGTCCGTCACTATCGCACACTCACCTCACCTGCATCCTAACCCTAACTTACCTACCCTGGCCTAACCCTCACGTCCTCATAATCACACACTTACCTGACCCACGCCCTAACCCTAACTCTCCTAACCCACTCTAACCCTCACATCTACACAATCACACACATACCTAACCCGCGTCCTAACCCTAACTCACCTAACCCACCCTAACCTTCACATCCACAATCGCACACATACCTAACCTGCACTCAGTTGCACACTTACCTGAACCCGACCCGTAACTTTCCACCTCAGCACTGAAAATACCGAAGCAACAGAAACAGAAAACCAAATTCTTTCCCTAGTAAAAAAATTGGTTTTCTGTTGCTTCGGTATTTTCAGCTTTTGCTAAATAGGGGTCAATATTAGAACATTCGAAGTTTTGAAACTTTGTTGTTCTAATATAGACCCTTAAAGATGCTTATTTAAAATAAAGATGTTTATATTACTAAAGCTGATAAGGGCAATGCTGTGGTAGTCATGGACTATGTTTTTTACAAAAAACGTATTTTAGAGATTTTAACAGACGTTGGCTTTTATTGTGAAGTGAACTGGAGTGAAATTAAAAAGGGTTATAATTTTATTGACTCAATTTAAAAATGGGTAGTTGAAGGAAGAATCTATAATGAATTGGCTGATTATTTTAGTATTAAAAAGCCTAGATTGGGGAGTTTTTTTGGCCTTCCAAGATTCATAAGTATTTGGATAAACCAAGTTTTAGGCCTGTAGTGGCTAATGGTGGGAGTAAAACTGAGTCCATGGCTATATTTGTTGATAAATGTTTGCAAAGAGCAGTTATTACAGCTGAATCATATATTAAAGATTCATCTGATTTTATGCAAAGTGTAACAAGTATTTCTGCAGGAAAGAATACATGGTTGGTTACTGCAGATGAATGTTCTATATACACTGTAATTCCTAATGATGAAGGAATTGAAAGAGTTACAGAAGTTTTGAGAGGTTGTTCAGGTTTTGCTGCTGATGAAATTAGTTTGTTATCTGAATTATTGGATGTGATATTATCTTATAATTATTTTACTTTTGATAATAGATTTTATAAGCAATATAAAGGTGTGGCTAAAGGGGTGGCTATGGCCCCCAGCCCTGCTAATTTATTTATGACAAGTTGGGAAAGAGAATGTTTTCAATTCTAATTTTGCTGTTCATATTTATTTTTATAAACATTTTATTGATGATTTTTTTTTTATGGATCGGTTCAGAAACGGAACTACTCAATTTTTGTGAATATTTAAACTCTGTTTCTAATTATTTGAAGTTTTCTTTTAATAGGAATAAATTGAGTATTAATTACCTGGATGTGACTGTATATAAGAAGAATGATAAGATTTTAATAAAAATATATAAAAAAGATGTCTATAATAATAGTTATCTGGAGTATAGTAGTATGCATAGTGCAAAATTAAAAAAAAATAATATTGTTTATAGTCAACTTGATAGACTAAATAGTCATAATGATGAAGATGATTATTTCTTAGAAGAATGTGAAGTTTTGAAAAATAAATTTTTGATAAGAGGTTATCGCATTAAGGTCATAAGATGAAGCTATGACCAAGACTTTAGTTGTTAGAGAACAGGGGATTCCTTATGACATGAATATTGATAGGCCAAATTCAGATTACAATTTGTATATCACATTGGATAATTCAGTCGATTTAGTTGGTATTAAGAAAGTTATTAATAATAACTGGAAATTTAAAAAAAAATTCAAGATATTAATAACTTGATAGGTGAAAGACCTGTCTTTGTTATTAAGAGAGAGAAAAGTTTGAAAGATTTTTTTGAAACTAAGAGATATGACAATATTTCCACCTATAATGGGATGTCAAGATGTGATGATTGTAATTATTGTAAGTATGTGTACTCAGATAACCAAGTCACTGTGAGTGCTAGGAATTATACTATTAATATACGGGGAAATTATAATTTTAAATCTAAATTTGTTGTTTATCTAATATTACATAGTTCTTGTCAGAGAGTTTCTATAGGCAGAACTGTGCGTAGTTTCCATCGCAGAATTTATGAACATCTCAGGGCTGTTGAAAAACTAGACTTATCGAATGCTTTAGCAAGACATATTATGGATGTCCATAACAATACTAAAGTGGAGTTTAGATTTATTATAATTGATCAAGTTTTTGATGCAAAAAAAAGATGGAACACAGAAGATGATTTAAATTGGAAGGAATATACCTGGCAAGTAAGGATTAATACAGATGCAGATCCAGGTATAAATGAAAGAGAAAACTTCAAAGTAGTTTTATATAAGAAAGGGTTAAAGCATTGATAGTGTTTCATGTCATGTGACTTTTAAACTGTTTATATGCAGTTTTTTTTTTTTGTTGTGCAACCAGGTCTGAAGAAGTTCTATGTGAATGAAAGTGCTTACCGGTTGTTTTTTGTCTTATTAAAAAGTTTCTTTATATTGCCATTTTGTCGTTTGGTTTCTAAACTGAATAAAAAGACAGGGCTTTGAGGAAATCAGCTTTGGTCATTGTGTTTGTTTCCTGTATTCTTTTTGTAAGGAACCATTGTGGACATTCCAGTTGCTGCATGTCTTTTGTCAGGCACATACCAAAGGGGGCATCTTACTATGTGATGGGTCTGATGAGGGCCAAGAATAAGTTGAGCAACATAGAAAGATTTTCTTACTATGTTGGACACGTGTTGATCAAAGGCTAGGTTACTGTCTACACAAGTTCCCAGATCCATGACAAGTGAGTAAGTGAATCTACTTTTAGGTGTTTTTTATTGATGATGTAGATACCCAGAGTGACTGGCTTCCCAACAAGCACTATAATGCATTTCTTGGAATTGAGTTTTAAGCCATGGCTTTGGTGCCAAGTTTTTGTCTATGTTAGAACTTTAACTGCTCCCAGTTTGCAATAATTTGCAAACTTGGTTAGCCAGAGGCTTTGACATTGGCTTTGAAATCCAAGAATTAGATGCCAAGAGGAGTGAGCATAGCAGAGACCCCTGGAGGACTTCACTGGTGACCAGCCTCTTTGTGGAGGTGGCCTCACCAATTCTAACCTCCTGGATACTAACAGTGAGCCAGTTAGTTATCCAGTATGTTGTAAAGAGGTTTATACCTTGTCCCATAAGTCTGTTGACAATGCCAGAGTAGAGAATTATATCAAATGCTTTAGCCAGATCTAGGTAGGTAGTTTGCACTGTTTTCCCCTATCCATTGCCTTAATGACCTTTTCAAAAAAATCCACCAGAATCAGTAAGCATAATCTTCCTTTGACAAAGCCAAACTGGGATGAATCCAGTAATTGAAATTCTCCTATTTCTTTGTTGATTTATATAATTATTTCCATGACTTTGCATATAAGGCTAGTCAGACTAATGAGCCTGTAGTTTCCAGTCTCTGTTGAAGGTCTTCTCTAATGAAGGGGGATAACCATCACAGTCTTCCATTCATGTGGCACAATGCCTGTTTTAAAACTATAGTTATGACTCCAGGGGTCCTGATAAGTCACATTTTAGACTGTTTAGGAGGAATCCTGGGATATTATCAGGGTCCATTGAGGCAATGTTCCTGGCTTTAGTGATCACAAGCAGTGCATTCTTCCTAGATATAGTTGGAGGAGTTATGTTTAAGGGTACTTTTTAGTAGATGGTTGGAGGTGGGGACCATTTAGTTTGAACTGAATGTGTCCTGTAAGACGTTTGCTATATCTCCAAACTTGGTGAATGTGGCACTATTAGCCACCAGTTCTGCACATTGCTTTGTGCTGCCCGTGATGTTTCTGACACAGCTGAAGAAGGTCTTATGGTTATGTTTCAGCTGGGAGGCTTTCTTAACCTCAAAGCTGGCTTTATTTTACCTAATTAGTTACCTATTTAATTCAATGAGAGTTTTTGTCTCACTGTGAATTACCTTTCCTGATTTTTACCATATTTGTTTTCCTTTTGCTATATAACTTGTTTAATTTGGCATACCAGCAGGGCGGTTTGTTTCTAGGGCTAGTCCTGGCCTTACTTCTGGTTGGTACAGCAGCCTCTATGCAGTCATTGACATGACTATACAGAGGCTCCTAGAGCAATTCAGCATAGACTGCCGTATTCTTCTGATTTGGATGGGCATTGCATTTTGACAAAACATCAATTAATAAAAGGTAATTTTGTTGAAATATTTCCTAACTAGTACTGATTTTAATTGGATTATAGGTGTTTATTTAAATTTCAAAGGAAACAGCTTTATAGTTGGACCTTAACAGGGAGGGTGACAGACTTTTGAGGGGCAGCATTCTCTGATATTTGTGAGCATGAGATCCAGTATGTTGAAGTCTCTAGTAGGCATATTCACTGTTTTGTCAATGGGATTTGTATTATAGAATGCCAGGAATCTATGTGCCTATAGATTTAAGGCAGTGTAGGATTCCCAGTCTATAGGGGGTAGTTAAAGTCTCTTATGTGTAGGGTGTTAGGTTGGATGGTAAGGGTCTCCAGTAGGTCCAAGTATGCATTGTGAGCTTCTGGGGATATGGAGACCTATAGCTGGCTGGGATATCGTATAGGATTTTGCTGTGGTGATCTGTGTGTGGAGGAACTCCCACAAATTATCCTTTTTGACCACCCTAGAGGTATGTATGTTACTGATATATATTAAGACTCCTCCACCTTTAGCCCTTGTCTGTGCAACTACTGGTGTAAAAGTGTGGAAGGCATTGAAACAATCCAGTATTGGGGTACTATGCTGCTTTAAACCATGTCTCAGTAACTGCGCAGGCATCCACATCCTTGAGTGTGAGGAGATATTGGAGGGAGTGTGATTTTTTTTTTTCATTTTGACTCTTGGCATTGAGCAGTAACACCTAGAGGTTCAGCTGAGTTGATTTTGCTATGTCAGTAGGTTTGTCAAATTGGCATTCCCTAAAAAAAGGAACTATGTGGGTGGATAAAGTTTTACCCAGTATTCAAAAGCCTAGAGAGGAGAGATGCAGACCATCCTTGACAAAGCAATGGGGTCTGTTGACCATGTCCTCCCATACTGACACATATTGGATTCTATTAGAATGATATCAGAAAGACAGCCAGTTGTTGAAATCAATTAAATTATCCAGTCAGTGGGAAATTTGATGATCATAAGGTTAAACTTAAATTTGATTCAGACCTGCCAACTAAGTCATCCAATTGCAACCTTATCATGTCACTTGCACAGAATTCATCTGATGCTGATACTCAGACAGAAGGCACTAATATTGTTGTTTACCGACATGCCTGGCTGACTTCAATAAGGACACCAGGGTTGCATTTGCAAATGCTCTCTTTGAAGGATCTGCTCCCCTGCATATTAGTTAATTCATTAAAATCAAATTAATTAATTAATTAATTAATTAATTAATTAATTAATTAATTAATGTAGTTATTTATTACCCTTTAATATCTAAAAAAGTCCATCTGGGCAAAACCTCTTTTCAATGAAGCCCAAGGAAAAAAGCTCCACATTGCATACTTTTTCAAAGGCAATTAGCATGATCTAAAAACAAAAACATACCACATAACACTGGGTATGCATACTTTATCAGTTGATCACCAAGCATACCTCTCAACCACTCAAAGCAAGAAATCTGGACAAAGCCATAAATAAACATGGGACAGAGGCCCAAAAATAGTGACAGTTTTTAAATATTGCTCTTACTAATTTAGAAATGTCTTTACAAACGAACAAACTGATAACACAATATAAGCGAAAAGCCACCAACCAGTATGTATTAAAAATTTATCATAACAAAACATACTACAGCTTTTGATTTACAATTATACTTATTTTTTAAAAAATATGTTTAATTCTTTAAATAGAAAAATTGTCCTACTTTTATTTTATCACATCAATTACAAGCCCCACACTTTTTCATTCCACTTATTGTATTATTATTTTTCTTATATATATATATATATATATATATATATATATATATATATATATAGTGTGATTCCTGTCCTATATTTTATATAGGAAAAACAGAGAGAGTTTTATCTCAAAGGATTTATGAACATGAATATTCTATTAAGCAAAATAAAGTAAATAATGCTTTAGCTAAACATATTAATGAATATAGTAATCATCAATTTTATTTTACAGACATAGATCATGTTGAAATGGAAGATAGAAGCCCTTGGGGTTTAATTCTGGAACAAAAAGAATTACAATGGCAAATTAAATTACAAGCTGATACATGGCCAGGAATAAATGAAAGGACTACAATAGCTCCAATATTAAAATTAATGGCATTAAACAGAAAGAAAATTAAAGATTAAATGAGTTAACTTGATTTTTTAGATATTAATTGATTTTTTCTTATGAATATAAAATATTTATTTATTATTAAGAAATGTTAGAATAATATATATTTTTTATATATCATTTTAATAATTCATGGATTTTAAAAAGGTTGATACCATTCCATAAAATAAAAAATATTTTTTAAGAATAGTGTAATTGAGGTATATATTTATTATATGTATTTATTATATTTATTATATTTATAAAGATCAATTTTATTTAATATTTAATAATAGAATATAATATATATATAGTTTGTGTTCATACATATATATATATATATATATATATATATATATATATATATATATATATCTATGCTATACATTTAATATAAATTTAGATAATTTAATTAAAAAATGTCATTGTATTACGTAAATATGCGGTAAAGGTAATGAATTTTTCAAACTGTCTAAATAGTAGTATTAGGCATGCGTGTGTTTTGAGAGTCATGTGACTTCTTTTTGAAGCAATGAAAAGTTATAAAAGGAAGTGATGTGGTGTAATGGATTGTCTGATGAAGTTTAAAACTTTTTAAATGAAAGCGCTTACATATATCTGGTTAATTTTGTTTTTAAATCTGTGTGGTCGAAGTACGTTTTGTTATGATAAATTTTTAATACATACCGGTTGGTGGCTTTTCGCTTATAATTTAGAAATGTGATAGAATTTTGAGCCCCCCAAGCCTTTCTGTGTTGAAGGGAAGCCTTCTAGCTTATCAGTGGGAGTCTAGCTTATCAGTGGGAGTGGTAAGCACTAGGTAGCCTATCTACCACAAGAGGAGTGGCTCCTGGCCCAGAACTTGTACCTTATTGGCCGTTTGAGCATTTTTTTCCCATCTCTTTCAACTTTCTGGTTTAAAAGCCACATTTACATGTGTTTCCCGCCTTTCCTGTAACCAGTCTAGTCCAGATACAGACTTGCTGTATCCGGGACTGTTGGTAAGCGTCTGAGCCCCCCAAGCCTTTCTGTGTTGGGGGGAAGCCTTCTAGCTTATCAGTGGGAGTGGTAAGCACTATGTAGCCTATCTTCCACGGGAATAGTGGGTTTTGGCCCATAAACTGTAGTTTATTGGCTGTTTAGGCAGTTTTCTATCTCTTTCAACTTGTTGGCATAAAAGCCTGCATTTGTGCTTGTTCCCCACCTTTCCTTTAACTAGTCTAGTCCAGGTACAGATTTGCTGTATCCAGGACTCTTTGTAAGCTTCTGAGCCCCCCAAGCCTTTCAGTGTTGGAGGGAAGCCTTCTAGCTTATCAGTTGGAGTGGTAAGCATTAGGTAACCTATCTACTACAAGAGGAGTGGTTCCTGGCCCAGAAATTGTAGCTACTGGCCATTTGGGCAGTTTTTTCCCATTTCTTTCAACTTTCTGGTTTAAAAGCTGCACTTGCTCCTGTTTCCCACCTTTCCTGTAACTAGCCTACTCCAGATACAGAGTTGCTGTATCCAGGACTATTAGTAAGCTTCTGAGACCTGCAAGCCTTTCTGTGTTGGAGTGAAGCCTTTTAGCTTATCAGTGGGACTGGTAAGCACTAGGTAGACTATCTTCCACAACAGAAGTGGTTCTGGCCCAGAAATTGTAGTTTATTGGCCGTTTGGGCAGTTTTTCCATCTCTCTCAACTTTCTGGTTTTAAACCCCTTGTTTGAGCTTGATCCCCATCTATCCTGTAACTGGTCTAGTCCAGGTACAGATTTACTATATCCAGGACTGTTTGCAAGCTTCTGAGCCCCCCAAGTCTTTGTGCTGGAGTGGAGCCTTCTAGCTTATCAGTGGGAGTGGTAAGTACTAGGTAGACTGTCTACCACAAGAGAAGTGGTTCTTGGCCCAGGAATTGTAGTTTATTAAGGAAACCATTAAAAAGAAAGCCAATCTGGTGGTCCCCTGCCATAAACAAACTGTACAACAGAAGAAAGAAACTGTTGCAAAAGAGAGTAAAATCCCACAAGTGGAGGAGTTCCATGGTCAGCCTCAGTAAGAAGCTGCGATCCCTGATAAAATCCTCCAAAGCTAGTTACGAAAACAAAATCGCCACTGATTCTAAAGACAACCACAAAGCATTCTATAGCTATGCCAAGAATCTCAATGGCAACACTCAGATCTGCTCTGAGTTACAGCACAATGGCACTAAATATACAGACCCAACTGATATTGCCAACATCCTGGCAGATACGTTCAGGGCTAACTTTACGCCCCTCTCACCCCCTAAAGAGCCCATCTCTATACCGGAAGAATGCAACGTTTCTGTAATCATGGCTGCATAGGTAAAAACCACACTCTCTAAAGCCAAGAACACAGCATCCATGGGACCAGACAACATCCCAGGCTGCGTTCTACACGAACTACAGAACGAACTGGCACCCCACCTAAGTACCATGTTCAATCATAGCCTCACCTCAGGCTTTGTGCCTGCTGAATGGTGCACATCAATGGTTATCCCACTCCACAAGGGGGGAGCCACCACGGACCCCGGGAACTACCGCCCCATTAGCCTGATGAGCCTGGTCTGCAAGGCCATGGAACGTATCATCATGGAACTTATAAACAAAGACATTGGTAATCTCCAACTCTGGACCCCACCCAGTTCGGGTTTGTAAAAGGCAGATCATGTCTCCTAAACCTGATAGACTTCTTGAAGCAGTCACCAAAGCCTTAGACAAGGGTAATGTGGTTCACACAGCCTATCTAGATCTTGCCAAGGCTTTTGACACCATCCCCCACTCTGGAATTATAGATAAACTCACTAAACTAGGTATAAATCCCTATGTCACAAGATGGGGTTGCCAACTGGCTCACTGACAGAACCCACACTGTGAAAGTAGCAGACTCCAAATCTGACTTCAGACCAGTGACAAGTGCAGTACCACAGGGTTCAGTCCTGGGTCCTCTCCTGTTTGGTATCCACTTCTCTGAAGTACAGGCTAACACAGAAGGTCTTTGGCTAACAAAGTTTGCAGATGACTGCAAACTAGGAGCCATAATCAAAACTCCTAATGATGTGGACATCCTACAAAAGGGCCTCACTGAGACAGATGCCTGGTGTCAAAGCCATGGCCTCAAGCTCAATGCCAAAAAGTGCATTGTCATCCCCTTTGGTAAAAACTCTGTACTCATGAACTACAACATAGGCGGTAGTACACTTAACACCGAAAGTGTGATAAGAGACCTTGGGACACAGGTGGACAGTAGTCTCTCCTTCGATAATCACATCACCACAGTAGTCAGGAAATCCTTCTATGTGGCACACCTCATCACAAAAGGTTTCTCATCCAGAAAAAAAGAGGTCATTGTTCCCCTCTACTCATCACTCATTAGACCCATTATAGAGTACAACACCCCTTTTGGTATGTACCTCACAAGATATCTACAACAACTGGAAAGGCCGCAGAAATACCTCACAAAGATGATTACCGGCCTCAAACAGATGCCCTATGCAGACCGTCTCAAAAAACTCCAGCTTTACTCCGTCGCATTTCACCTACTCGGAGGTGATCTCTGCCTAACATACAAAGGTATGTCAAACCCAGAGCTGTTGGACATGCTCCACTTAAAGAAATCCCAATCCCTCCAAGCTACACACTCTAGGGACCTAAACCTTGTCACCACAATAGACAGAACATGCCAGAGGGATAGATTCCTGTCCCAGAGACTTCCCATACTCTGGAATAACCTACCTATCTATATCAAACAAAGCTCCTCATTAGCACTCTTCAAGAAAAATCTTGATGATTGGATGGGAATTAGGAAATTCACCCCGGGGATCACCTCTGTGGCTCTGCTCGACAGTGGCACAGGAAAATAATTTTCTTGGGTGGTAAAAGCCAGGGTACCTTTTTGGCTGGGCTTGTATAGGCCCCAGGGCCGATAGCCTAGTACCTACCTATGAACCTATGAACCTATTAATCATTTGGGAAGCTGTCCATCTCTTTCAACTTTCTGGTTTAAAAAAACACATCTGCACTTGTTTCCCATCGTTCCTGTAACTAACCTGCTGGAAAGCACTAGAAAGCCTTAAAGTGATACAAGCCTTATACCTTAAAAGAGAGTTTTTGGAGTGATTAAGTATCAGTTTTCTGTATTTTCTTGTTGTACTTAACTGTTTTCTGCCTAAACGCTGATTTTCCAGCATTTATTGTGATTTAAAAGCTTGGTTATTTCACATATTGCACTTATTTGACTGCCTGCACTTTTAAAAAGTCGTTTTTTATTTAAATAATTTGTTTATCTGTTGTAGGCTACACACTAAAGTATGATAGCCTTTTCTGATCGCTTGTAGTCATTTAAAGCTGTTTTAAGTGTACTTTTTATTGTTTTTGCCTTATCTTTAAAAAAAAAAAAATCCTTGTTTCCCACCTTTCTATGCTAGTATAGTCCAGTTATCAGGCTAGTGCTGAATTCAGGGCTGTGTTGCAATTTTCTGAGTTGCCCATATCTTACTTGGATAGAGGGAAGTTTCTATGTTCACCTGTGAGAGAGGGGAACTTTGAGCAGCCATCTGACCCTGGAGGACTGGTTCCAGCCCAGAAGTTAGTAGTTTAAAAAACGTGTTGCATGGTTTTGCACGCCGGGCAGCACCGGTTAGCTACGGTTAAATTATTCTCGGCTCCACAAAGTCTCCTCTTCAATTTTTCCTTTGAAACTTGTCTAACTCTCAAATAAGCACTCAAAAAGCATCCTGCATTCCAGCACTTGCTCAGACCTAATAGCAAGCACTAATATACCCCGACAGTTGATTGCCCAGCAGGGCAAGGCTCTTTATCCACCCCTCACCAACCAAGCGACTAAGCAGCACCCTGCTATTCAGACATGACCAAAAGGCAACTTCAGGTGCACTCTCCAGTCCAGCTAGTGAACATGGGTATCCTGAGGCAATGTCACAACTGCCTCATGTGCACAGACAACCCTCTCCTCCTACCACAGAACACTAACATATGCGAGAGATGCAATTATACAGCCAAACTGAAGGCTAAGGTCTCTCCACCCAAGATTGGAACAGACAGTCATGAGGAGAAGGTTAACACTTGCACCACACCTCCAGCCTCACATAGACCTACTAAACCAGCACTGGCAAAAATACACATAAATACATTAAATCATACTCGGAAGCTCTAAATAAAAACCTGCAAAAGCATCCGAGAGCTCCAAAGCAGACACCCAAAAAACCTGCACCTCCCATCACAAACCAGACAACACATAAAACACAAAATCAATGTGCTGTACAGACACAGCCCTTAAGGCGAAATAACATACCTAACACACTAGTAATAGGTGACTCTATAGTCAGGCACACTGATGACCCACTCAGTAGGTTGGACAAGGAGAAGGTTACTGTTAGCTGCCTGTTGGGAGCCAGAATCCGCCACAGAACACAAGCACTCAGGTCACTCCAGAACAAGTACAAATATGACCCTGTCATTGTTCATGTTGGTGTGAATGATCTGAGATGTACCTCCCTGGACTACATGAAAAGAGACATGGAAAAGCTCTCAGATCATGCAGCCCAGACGGGTATGACCCTGACCTTGAGTAGCATCTTGCCCTCACCAAGAATGATACCTCAGTATAAAGAAAAAAATTATCAATTTCAGCAATTGGCTAAGCTTCTGATATCATTCAAAAGGGATCCAGTGTCTGTCAGCCTGGGACGACATGCTCGACAAGCCACATTGCTTCACAAGAGATGGTTTGCACCTATCACCCCTAGGCTTTCAAATACTGGCCAAGGCTCTTGCTGCCCCCATAGTGCCTTTTTTAGGCAAGGCTCAAAAGTCAAACCCACCTCCATAAACAGCACAAATAAAAAAATGAGTGTTATGCTACTCAGTGCCAGGAGTTTAAATCTCAAAATGCATGCGCTCGAAGCACTCTCGGTATGGAGAATGTCGACATCTGTGCAGTAACTGAAACCTGGTTCAAGGCTCCAGAGAGCACTCCAGCACTACAGGGCTACAACTCATACCACACATTTCGGCCACAGAACACAGACCGAAACACAAAAGGAGGGGGTGTATCCATATTCTTTAAGGACACCTACACCTACAAGTTAGTGGTGCAGCATGATACCTCTGAGATCATCCACGTGCAACTAACATCGGGCAAATCTGCAGTGCAACTTTTGGCCTGCTACAGATCACCCTCTATGACCCATGACCCAGGACTACCACTCTGCCTTTCTGGAGACAATGGAAAACGTGAAGGTCCTACTGAACACCCTGATATTGGGCGATTTCAATTACCCTACCATTAACTGGGAAAACTACTTGAGTACAAACTCCCAGGCTTAGCGCTTCCTGGAATTTATCAACTCAAATGCCCTGGATCAGCTGGTAAACTCCCCTACCAGCGGTGAAAACATATTGGACCTGGTCATCACCAACATGGGCGACAGGTGTTCCACACTGGAGGTCAACCTGTCACTGGTTAGATCAGACCATAAACTAATCACTCTGGATGTCCACACTCCACCACCACCCCCAACCAAGGAAACCACAGTGAAAACTTATCTAAAGCAAACTTCACCTTACTTAAGACAGAGGTGGTAAGTTTCACAGCCGCCATGCTAAAGGATAATGTTGCCCAAGATGCAGAATCCTTTACAAATGCACTCTATGAGAACCTACAAGGATGCATGGATCATGCCATCCCTAGCAAAACCAAGACTCACTCCCCCAAGAGAAGGAAACCAGTCTGGTGGACCCCTGCCATAAACAGGTTATACAATAAAAGGAGGAAACTAGTTCAGAAAAAAAGCACATCCCAAGAAGGAAAGACATCCCTGGTCAGTATCAGTAAGAAACTAAGGTCTCTCATAAAATCATCCAAAGCTAACTTTGAAAGAAAAATAGACAAGGGTTTGAATGATAACCAGAAAGTCTTCTTTAGCTATGTCAAGAATCTAAGTGGCAACTCACAGATATGCTCTGAGCTAGTGCAAAATAGCACAAAATATACTGAACCTACTGATATTGCCAACATCCTGGCAGATAGATTCAGTGCAAACTTCACCCCCCCTCTCACCTCCAAAAGGGCCCACAACAATACCGGAAAAGTGTAGTGTCTTGGAAATCACAGACACACAGGTGAAAACAGCCCTCTCAAAAGCCAAAAACACAGCGTCAATGGGGCCAGATGGTGTCCCAGGATGCATCTTGCATGAACTACAGAATGTACTAACCCCCCACCTAAACACGCTGTTCAACCTCAGCCTCTCCACAGGCTACGTGGCCATAGAATGCTACACAGCAATGGTTATTCAGCTCCACAAAGGAGGGGCCACAACTGACACTGGTAACTATTGCCCCATAAGCCTGACTAGCCTGGTCTGCAAGGCTATGGAGCGCATCGTCATGGAACTCATTAACAAAGACACTGGGAACCTCCAAACACTTGACCCAACCCAGTTCAGCTTTGTTATGGGTGGATCATGCATAATAAACCTGGTTGACTTCTTTGAGACAGTCACCAAGGCCATAGATGAGGGAAAGGGGGTTCACACAGCCTACCTTGAGCTCACCAAGGCATTCGACACTATTCCTCACTCAGGTATTATAGAAAAACTCACCAGTCTGAACATAAACCCCAACATCACAAGATGGGTTGCCAACTGGCTTACAGACAGAACTCACGTGGTAAGAATAGCAGGCTCCAGGTCCGACTCTAAACCAGTCACAAGTGGTGTCCCACAAGGCTCAGTCCTGGGACTCTTACTGCTCGGCATATACTTCTCAGAAGTACAGGCAAACACAGGAGGACTATGGCTAACCAAGTTTCCAATGACTGCAAACTGGGAGCCAAAATTGACTCTCCAGATGACATGGACCTCCTCCAAAAAGGCCTTACTGAGATGGACACTTGGTGTCAAAGTCATGGCCTCAAGCTAAATGCCAAAAAATGCACAGTTATCCCATTTGGGAAAATCAAAACACCCATGAATTACCACATAGGTGGCAGCCCCCTTGATACAGAAGAGGTAATAAGAGATCTGAGGACCCAGGTAGATAGTAATCTCTCTTTTGACAATCATACTGCCAAAGTAGTTAGAAAATCCTTCTATGTGGCCCATCTAATAACTAAAGGGTTCACATCTAGAAATAAAGAGGTTATAGTGCCCCTCTACTCATCACTCATCAGACCCATCATAGAGTACAATGCCCCATTTGGGATGTACCTCACAAAACACTTCCAACAGCTGGAAAGACCACAAAGGTACCTCACCAAGAGGATTACTGGCCCCAAACATATGTCCTATGCAGACTGACTGAAAAAACTCCAGCTGTACTCAGTGGCATATCTCTTACTCAGAGGTGATCTCTGACTGACTTACAAAGCCATGTCCAACTCAGAATTGATGGACATGCTCCACCTAAAGAAATCCAAGTCATTGCAAGCCACATGCTCTAGTAAGCTAAACCTTGCCACAACAATAAATAGAACATGCTGGAGGGATAGATTTCTGTCACAGAGACTCCGCATGCATTGGAACAAAATTCCTATCTACATTAGGCTGAGCCTCTCACTAACACTCTTCAAGAGGCTCCTTGATGAGTGGATGGGTAACAGAAAATGCACCCCTGAGATCACTTCATTGGCTCTGCTTGACAGAGGCTCAGTTAATTAATCAATGGGGTGGTGAAAGCCGACACACTCTGGCTAGGTTTATAAATGCCCTTGGGCAGATAGCCTAGTACCTACCTATGAACATATGAACCTATGAATTACAGGTTTTGCATTAGCATGAATTTATTTTCTGAAGGGTATGAAGTCTGAAACTCAAATGGCTGTCATTATTTTCTAACTTCAGTTTTTAATGAATTGCCACTAGTTTGCCAGAAAAACACACTTTTGTGAAAAACAGACCAACAATATATGGAAAAACATCTGGACATTCTGTGAAAAATCTGTACAGTTGAGAGGTGTGTGACACAAGTTAAATATAAAAAGCAGTATTTACAGCATGACAAAGTCACCAATATTTAAAGAGCATTCAGCATTATTTTACAGTTTTACAGTATAAAAACACATTTACATTTTAATATAAAGACAGCAGATGCATGTTTATCCAGCAAGTTTTTAACCTGAGATCTGTAAACAAGTGAGAAGTTGTGAAGAGTACAGGATGCTTACTTCATTTGGCTGCATAAGGAGGGGCTTTAGTAATGGTGCTGATACAAGGGCAGGATTATTTTGTTGACAGCTATGATTTCACTGGGATTTTAAAATATAACTGGGAAATAATTAGAGTAAGAAGGGGGCTTATTAATGGAGGTGTTACATAAGTGCAAGGCAATCTTCCTGACAGGTGTGTTGTTTGGGTCATTTAAACAGTAACTAACATGAGATATTTCAAAGATTCACAGGTTCATGGATACATGCTAGGCTACTGAACATCAGGGTTTCTATTAGCCTAGTGATCCAATCCAACCCAGTTGTGTCCCCATGTATTATGGGCATTTATTAGGAGGGGGGTTTTACATTAGAAAGTTTTAAATGTCACATGGGGGGTATGTTAGTTTGGGCACTGTTACTGCTGGCCTCTGTCTATCAGTTATTAGAGACATGGGGGCCAAACCCAGCATGAATTTATGATTTCCCTTCATGTTTATCCTTAAACAGGGATAGAGATGTGCTCCACTTCACATGGATGGGTAGAGTGTTCCATGGCATAGGAATCCTCTGAGGCACATATCTGTCTCTCCGTCATGTCCTATTTATGTTGCAAGCAAAATATAAATCCTTGGATTTAGTGCGTCTAATGCTGCTTGTTTTGCAGAAGTGCGAAAGGTCCATCAGTGCTGGATCAGAGGAAGCCTTGTATGCCAGGCATAGATGACCTCTCAGTAACCTGTAGGAGACCAAGTATAGAAATAAGATTTTAAGCCAATCCATGCAATATATTCCCCAGGATTCATGAAGCTTGTACCATACGCCAGAGTAGCGGTGGCGATCTAGTGCCAAATATGTCGAGTGATTCAGGTAAGAGCTGTTTCCACATGCACTACCAGCGTACGCCAGAGCTGCACAGCTCCCAGCGCATACATGCTAATTACCCTATGTGCAGCAGTGTAGCATGCAAATTAAGGTATATAGTGATTCATGAAGTTGTGCAGGCATAGCGTAAGCATGTAGAAATGTAAACCAAAAAAAATGGTTTACATTTTGTCAAACATAAAATTGGAGCCATGAAAAGTAGACCAAACTTACATATTACGTATTATAATGTTAATATATGCCAATGGCTAAATATATAGCCAATGGCATAAAACAACATGCACAACATATAAAAAATAGCATTTAATGTCATGGCCACACCAACGCAAAGTAAAACCACAGTGCATTGGTGCGCAAACGGGATCACAAGGAAAATATATTTAGATGTCATAAAACTGTAATGTAACGCAATTCATGATATCCCCGTAATAGTCAGTGGCACACATGCTACACCACAACCATGGTGTAAGGGTTGCTAAGGGTCTGTGACAGTGTTCCATAGGAATTAGCAGTCAATGCCATGCAAATGAGTCAAGTAATACTGAATCGCAAATGGCCCGCCGGTGTAAGGATGTACCACACGGTGTTGCATTACAACACTGAGGAGTGGCCTGAAGGTAAACATGACATCAAGAGAGGGGCGCACCACCGGATCATTGCTAATACATGTTGCGTGTTGCTAAGCAAAGCCGCAGGATAGGGGTTTGGAAGTAGCCATAGCTTTGCTTAGCTGGGAGCACACAAGGTAACAGAAAGTTCATGTGAACGTGTTAGAAAATGTGCACAAAATCCGGTAAATGGCTGTGCATGGCACGCACCACAGCTGAAACAGGAAGGATACGGGAAGACAATAAGGAAATGCTCCAGCATGGTAATTGGAGTACAAATGAGTAATTAACACCTAGAAACTCACAGTGGGCCATAGACAACAGCTAACAAGGCTGCTAGCAGATACCTGTAGAACAGGAAAGGGGAGGTGCCGTACAGCAAAGAAAAGAGAACTGTCACAGCAGAACAAAGCAAACTTGCAGTAGTTCAGCTACATAAAACATTTCCCAACACAATCCTGGGTTGTGGAAACACAAAACAAGAAAGCTGGCAGCTGGATGCATGCCTGACAATGGGAGATGAATCAGGTTGAAAATAGAAGTAAAGGGCAATCGATGAATCATGGTAGACAAGCATAACACCAAGGGCCCCACAATAGCAGTACCTGCTGTAAAACCAATAATTAAGATACCCTGCAGCTGGAATAGCACAAACACACCCAATTACACCAGCATCATCCATTGCACAATAGTATAAGGTGTGAAAGCCCCACACACACACACTTGAGTATTCCCAGACACTTTGCACCATTGGTGTATACAGATGGGGAACTTTTAATATGTATATGTTAGGGGCTGCCATAGCTTTGATTCACCAGCATGTGTTGGAGACTGATGGTGGTGTAGAGGATGATGCTGACAACATCTCAGGCACCAGAGGAAGAGATGAGTGTTCAGACCCAGGGTAACCTAACAGGGGCTACATGATCTGGAGATAGTAGACCGTTACAGGGTGGACAGGGACATCATACAGCAACTTGTTGAGCTGTGCCGGTCACACCTCAGAGCCAGAAGTAAAAGAGGGGGACCCATCCCAGTGGACACGAAGGTATGTGTAAGCTTGAGAATGCTAGCTACAGGTACCTTCCAAAGGCCGACTTGGGATATCATGGCAATCTCACAGGCATCAGCACCCAGGGTACTCCACCGGTTCCTGGATACTATGTTACCACATGCCAATGAGCACATATACTTCCTACGAACGCAGGAGGAGTTGGTCAGCAATATGCATCTCTTCCATGTGGCAGACTGCCTGGAGGAACTGGGTGCAATAGACTGCACGCACATACACATCAAGTCACCACCCGGTGAGCAGGGTAGATGCTACATAAACCGCAAGGGATACCCCTCCATCAACTGCCAGGTCATGTGCAATGCCCAGGGCATTATCATGGATGTGTGTGCTGGCAGCCATGGAAGCTATCACGACTCCCATATCTGGCATGCCTCACAGCTGTATCAGGTATTTGCCAGGGGGGACATCCCATATGGCCACCTGGTGGGGGATGCTGGCTATGCACTGGAACCGTGGATGATAACTCCCATCAGAAATGCACACACAGCCATGCAAGAACGCCATAATGAGGCACATGCAGAAACCAGAATCGTCATAGAGCACATGTTTAGGATACTGAAATCACGGTTCCGGTGCTTGGACATATCTGGTGGAGCCTTGAAGTACTCTCCAGGAACGTGTGTCCACATCTTCATAGTATGTGCCATGCTACACAATATGATCCTGCAGAAACAGCTGCAGCAGGGACAGAATGATGAAGGCCCTCACAGCCCAACACCATTGCCAAGGGACCCACAGGCACAGGGGAACTCAGACCACGAACACCCTGTGCTAGCCCCAGTAGGCAGACAGAGGCATGCCCAGTATGCCTATGCCTTGGCAAAGAGGGAACGTATAGCACACACACTGACAGTGTAGGCACTCATGGACTGACAACCTTCTCCACCTGTACACACAGCAAACAAGGATGGCACGCACACATGACCAGCTGTAAGAGGTAAGATATCACTGCCAAGATTAGAGCACACAACCATGTACACATTCATCACAATAACATACCACTAAGCTACCTGAGATGTACCAATGGCAGTCATGTATGCTGACAGGATAAAACACAAAAGGTAGGAATATGTTGAAATAGGACAAACCGGCATGTACCCAATGAAAGGTGTATGTTTTATATATATATATATATATATATATATATATATATATATATATAGATATATATATATATATATATATAGATATATATATAGATATATATACATATATATATATATATATATATATATATATATATATATATAGAGAGAGAGAGAGAGAGAGAGAGAGAGAGATATGTCGATATATGGGGATATACATATATATGTAGATATATAGATAGGTTAACAACATCTACATAACCATGGAGGTACATATAAATGGAATACCTACCACAATCCGACTGCTTTACATACTAACATGCGTAATCCCGAGGCTTAAGGTCTGAAAGAACACAGTACTGAAACACCAGATGTGCGAGGTGTAATCTCACGATGTTAATGGACAGTTAGTCAGTGCTTCTGGTGTTGCGGTTTGGGTAGGTTACTGTGTGTACGTGTGTTTCTTAGGGCGGTAGTGTGTGTAAGTGTGTGTTCTGTGTATGGTGTGTGTTCTTGGGGGACTGTAATGTGTGGGAGTGGGTTAGCTCTTTGCGTCTGCACGACCTAGGATGTAGAATATTAAAGTAGGGGGTGGTGTGTGGGGCACAGACACCAACATGGGGGGTGTAGGGGGGCTTGGCCACCTGCCCATACGTAGTGTAGGATGGTTTGTTTGGATGTGTTGGGTAGCAGTGTGTCTGTGTGTGCATGTGTGTGTTCCATGCTCGTGTTACCTTCGCAAGTTACTGTTGATGTCAGTAATGTGGGGTATGTGAGTCTGGTCCTGGTACTGTGTGCGTCGGAACACTGTGGTTTCAGGATTCCGTAGATCTCCCGTATACAGCACTTGAAGTGTTCATATATGTGTATAACATAGACCATAGCAATCACACATTCTGCCACTACCAACCTTTATGAACAAAGGATATGGAGAGTATATGCCTATACACTATTACAAATATGTGCTATGGACATGAGCCAATGATAGTGTTACCACCTGTCGCACTTTGTGAGGGATACTCCCTCTTTGGGCAGTTGTGTCTTGACCAAATATATTAAACGTGGCAAATGTCCTGGGATTGTAGGACATAATTATGTCCCATATGTACTGTAATAGTTGCATACAATAGTTATTTCTGTATCTAAAATGCCTACATGTTACAGGAAACAGGATAAGCAACTAAACTGCTACAAGAATAAGCTTATATTTAGGTAAGAAAGGAAAGTTCTATCCCTTGTACTGACCGTGGGTTTCTGTCGGCCTGTAAAATCAGATGTGTGTCCCGAAAAGGACCCACTATGGCCATATGAAAAGGTGGCAACCCTAGCCAAAGAGGGTCATTCACCAACACAACTATGATGACTGCAAATACCCATGACAGAAATGCACAGCTATCATGTAGCAACAGGTTATTACATTCAGATGTATTACCGAAGGGATTCAAGGACTAACATCACCTGTATGCTATACAGGAACCACATAACAGTGCCTTAATGAATCAGACTGCAATTACCATTGTATTAGTCCACAAAAGGATAGGTGTTCAAATAGGGAAGGAACCCTGACGCACATAGCGATTATGTATAAAAGCAGTTCCTACACACCTGCATCTGCTAAGCACACCCACCAACATCACCCCCACACCCAAACATATTACAATACAAACTGTAATAATATTACAAATCATTCACACACTGTACGACATCTGCAGAAGCCTTAACATACCTTGTCAGAGACAGACTAACATGACCCTATATGAAATAGCTGCTGTTATTCAATGGAACAGCTGCTGATGTAATAGGGTTTGTTTGCACTAATCCCATTTCAGAGGGTTGTGCGTACACCAGGATGTGTTAACAATTAGTGAGTAACAGCACAGTATGCTACACTTGTACACCAAATCAAGGATGTCTGGTGAGCACACTGTACACCACATAAGAGTTCATGCATAGCCATATGGCCTTGAGCTGGCCAAACATCCTTGGCAGATTTAAACATCTGCAGAAGTATCAGGTACAAACAAATCCTGCATAAGTAGCACTGTTCCAAAATATAACAGCTGTACTCACATGTAGAACTAATTTGTCTAGCCATTACACACAGTCCACGGGGGTCATGAAGCTAATATATCTGTGTGTGTCTCCATATAGCTGTTGAAATATATCATAACACATCTAGGCCATCTCCCTCGAAAATAAGGCAAACGGACAATACCCAAAAGGAGTACTCACTTATACACCACTGTTGTCATGGTATCAGCTGATGTGCATCCAATTAACTACTTTGGAGCAGCAATTGGTGGACAGGATACCACATGTTACCAATATGTAACTAGAAAAGGATGTGTTATCATACATTCAAACCATCTGTATATACCAGTGGAACATTACAAAGAACATTGAAACACAAACCGAAAAAGATTGAATCAACAGTTAACGACACCTCGGGTTACTAATAAGGTATGTACAACAGTCAGTATGGCTGTGTATGTAGTACTATTCTGTAGTATTTAAAGTGCACGCAATCCATATAGTGGAAACAGTTATCCTGTAGTGATGTATTGTTGAGCATAGTAACGCTTGTCGTATTTGTGTGTACTGCTGTAGGTCACAAGGCAAACACCGGATACACCACAAGGGATGTTATATAAGGGCTTTGAACAGTAATACTCCTCACCAGCCGATGTCAGTGGCAGGGCTGGTCCAACAAGTATGTGCTATAACAGGGGATAGTATATGTTGATATATTGTAACTGTAGCCATATGTATGGGTGTATTACAGAGAATAACATGTGGAAGGTTGGGCCACTATGTAAGTATGTTTTGCATTGTGGGATATTGCGCCAATAACTGTGTAATGTACAGTATTGTAGGCAGATATGTATTACAAGCTACATAGCATTACTGCAATGTTAGGCAAACATTAGTTATTTCAATTGGCATTTACAATACACAATAACAGGATACATATGTCTTTTAGTGAGCCGACAGTTTATCAGCATGATAGCAAAGTAAAATGGAAGAGCTGTTTAACTATCCATGCACATAAGACATGTAATATGTGCAAAGGTAGGTACAAGGCTGTCTTACCAAGGATATCTGTAAGCCTAGCTAGCATGTGTTGGCTTTCGCCACCCCCATAGATTGGTTCCCTGTGCCTCTGAGCGGCAGAGCCAATAGTTGCCTGTGCCTCTGTCCAGCAGAGCCACTGCAGTGATCCCCGGGGTACATGTCTGTCTCCCATCCACATGTCAAGGTTTCCCCTGAAGAGTGCTCATGAGGGGCCCTGCATGATGTACATTGGAATCATGTTCCAAAGCATAGGGAATGTCTGGGTCAGGAATCTATCCATCCAGCAAATCCTACTCATCGCTGTAGTTAGGTGTATATCCCTAGAGCATGTGGCTCTCAGGAGCTTCTGTTTAGGTGGAGCATATCCAGCAATACAGGGTTGGACATGGGCCTTGTATGTCAAGCAGAGATCACCTGGGAGTATGCGGTATGCAACTGAGTACAGCTGGAGTTTCGTAGGTTGGGCTGCATAGGTCATCTGTTTGAGGTCAGTAATCCTCTTGGTTTGGTACTGGTGTGGTCTTCCAAGCTGTTGCAGTTGTCTTGTAAGGTATATCCCATATGGGGTGTTGTATTGTTTAACGGGTCTAATATGACATGTGTAGAGTCACAATGGCCCCTCTGATCTGGATGCGAACACAAGAGAGATTAGGGGGGCCATGTAGAAGGATAATCTAACCACCTTGTCATTATGGGTATCGAAGGAGAGATTGCTATCTACTTGGGTTCCCGGATCGTGTATTACCTTTTCTGCATGTAGGGGACTAGCACCTATGTGGTAGTCCGCGGGTAATTAATTATATCCAAAGGGGATGACTATGCACTTTTAGGCATTCAGCTTGACGCCATGATATTAACACCAGGTATCTGTCTCAGTGCGACCCTTCCAGAGGGTGTCTGTAACAGCTGGGGAAACAATTATGTCCCCTAGTTTGCAGTCGTCTGCAAACCTTTTCAGCCAAAGCCCTCCTGTGCTTGTCTGTATGTCAGAGAAGTATATACCGAACATGAGAGGTCCTAGGACTGAGCCCTGGGGAACGCCAGTTGTAACTGGTATACAGTCAGACCTAGGGTATGCAACTCCCACTGTGTGGGTTCTGTCCATGAGCCACTTTGTAAAGCATCACATGATGTAGGGGTTAATGTTCAGGCAGATGGGTATGTTGATAATATCAGAAGGAGGAATGGTGTTGAAAGCCTATGAGATATCTAGGTAGGCTGTCTGAACCTCTTTACTCTCATATAATGCCTTGGTAACAGTCTCTAAGAAGTCCACCAGATTTAGGAGGCATGGACTGGCCTTAACAATGCCAAACAGGGAGGGGTCAAAGGATGGGAGGTACCCAATGTCTCCGTGACAGTGATCCATGATGTCCACCATAGACTTGTAGACCAGGCTAGTCAGACCTATAGGGAAATAGGTCCAGTGGTCCGTTGTGGCGCCACCTTTGTGGAGTGGGATAAATGTTGCTGTGTGCCATTCAGGGGGCACTATGCCCGATGTGAGGCTATTATTGAACATGGTGCGTAGGTGGGGAGACAGTACGATCTGAAGTTTGTGTAAAATGCAGCCTGGGATGTTGTCCGGTCCCATGGATGCTGTGATATTGCCTTTAGATTGTGCAGCTTTGAGAGGGATCTGCCAGAATGTTGCCAATAGCAATTGTTTCTGTAATGTGCATGCCTTTGTGCTGTAACTCAGAGCAGATCTGGTTGTTGACATCGAGATATGTGACATAGCTATAGAATGCTTTGTGGTTCTTGTTGATATTAGTTGCATTATAGTTTTCGTAGCTAGCTTTGGAGATCTTATAAGGGATCTCACCTTCTTACTGAGGCTGGCCAGGTATCTCCTCCACTCATGGTATTGTACTCTCATTTGCAACAGTGTCTTCCTCCTGTAGAACAATATGTTTATGGCAGGGGACCACCAGATTGGTTTAGTTAATTAGGAGTATAACGTCCTGGTTCTGTTTGGGATCGCACAAGCCATGCGCTCCTGTAAGTGCTTATAGAGTGAATTTGTGTAGGATTCTGCAGTTGTAACAGTACTGTTTATCTGCATGGGTGTCATGACGTCCACCACGTCTGTCTTAAGAAGCATGTAGTTGGCCTTGTACACATATTATACTGTTGTTACCTTAATGGGGGGTAGGTGCGGGATGTTGATATCAACGGTGTTCAGCACATGGTCTGATCAGACCAACGAGGGGTTGGCTTCAAGTGTGGAGCACCAGTCACTCATGTTGGTAATGAATAGGTCTAGGATATTGTTGCCCCTGGTGGGTGTGTGGATATGTTGAGCCAGGGCATTGGTGTTTATGAATTCCAGAAACCATTGAGCTAATGTGTTGGTACATGAGTAGTTTCCCCAGTTAATGGTGGGGTAGATTCAGTGAGACTTATGTGATGAGTGTGGTGTTGTGTGACTGTGTACCTTCTCCACATGACAGTCAGGGTCAGGCTTGGTTGGAGAGACCTTTACCTCTAGTTTGGCTAGATGATTGCATCTCTCACAGGTTGTAGTGTTAGGTGGTAGGCGGAGAGGCTTGTCTGTGTACATGAGGCAATGTGTACATTGCCTCAAGTTGTCCAGATTCATCAGATAGACAGGTGAGAACACTGGCAGTTGACTCTTGGACATGCCTGAATATGGAACTACATTGACCTAGATAAGTGAGGAAAGTGAGTACAAGAGCTACATTACTCTACGCAAGTGAGAAAAGTATGTACAAAACCTGTTCACCCTTACCTGTAGGTAATGAGGAAGATTGAGTGCTATAGTAATTATTAGCTTACGTAGTATTTACAAGTCCTGAACAAGTGCTTTGCATGAATAAGAAATCCAGATAGGGTCTTGGATAATATAAACACACGACCCCCTCCCCCCAATAGGTACACAAGCATATATCCATGTACACCACAGTGCCCATGTTCCCACAACTATGCAGGTACAAGCTGCAGTCAGTCTGAATGGGACCTGCCCACATCACAGGTTGTATCATACACATATAGCAAAACAAGATGCTCTCCATGTACATATCATGTAAAACATAGCTCCATGTTAGGTTGTGTACACACTGAATGGTGCACACCAACAGGTATCACAACCCACAAAGGGGGGGACACCACTGATAATGGGAAGTACTGCACTACTACCCTGCTGAGTCTGGTCTGGAAGGCCATGAACCTTGATCACTTAAGTGATGTCAGCAGTACAGATGTAGATGACAGTATGGTTGATGTCACACTGCATATCATAACCTTGCCAGGTCATAGGACATCATCACCCATACTGTGTACCACCTACACTCGGTATACTAGATGTACATTCCTTTGTCACAGGAGTGTTTTGCAACAGGACTGCTGGCAGAACCAAAACTACAGAAGGTGTCTGAATAATACATGATCATCACACCAGTAGCAGCTACAGTATGTTAGGGTTAATGAATTTTATTCCCTCTCATTGTAGTTCATACCTCATAGACAAACAGAAGGCATCTGCCTATTGAAGTATGCAAATGACTATGACCTAGGAGCAATAGCTGACTTGCATTTTCACCCCTATGTTAATAACCCTGTACCCATGGAATACTACCTAGGCAGTGGTCAACATAATGGACACTTGTGTGTGAGGGATGCAGCTGGGCAGTTGTCTTTCCTGTGATGGCTACATCCCCACACCTGTCAGGTAGTCATATGTGGCAACCCTAATAATGATAGGGTACCATTCATGAATATAGAGATCATTGTCCAGCCATACAGAATACTAAAGTGACCCATATCAGATCACATATTTCCTTTAAGGGGTATTAGCCATGTGCAGATGGCCTACACCAGCCTTCCCATTCCCCATCTCCACTATGTAGCATGATGCATAACCTGAATAAATCCATGTCCAACCCAGTGATGTTGGACATGCTACACGTACTCATCCTGATCTCGAACACATACTTCATGGACATCCACCTACCACATGCTGGACAGATCCTTGTCCCATACACTTGACATAGTCCTTCCATACTATGCATTCCTGTCCATCAAAGCTGCACATCGCTTCCCTCTCAGACATGGTGTGCTGACCGCATGGTAATGCATGGTATATGTATCATTAAACCTGTTGATCAGTAATGTGGCACTGCTCCACCTGGCCCCACAAACCTGCCTGTCAGCTACTGCTAGGTAACCTTTCATCCTAGATTCATACTTGGCGCATGGCATATAGCCCACTAGTTGACTTTGACTGTACATGCTATAGTTGATATCCATCCCTGCAAATACCATCTGTCTAGCCAGTGTCCCATGTGTATCACATGTGCAACACAGGTGATACATGGCAAGATGTTGATTCACTGTACAGTGCCATGAGGATGTATATGGCAGAACACATACATGTAAAACCTTATGAGAGCATGTGTGCAGGGTCACAGGTCATGTCTGTTAAGGCAGTGTAAGTCCTTATATGTGACATATACACTGCATCAAGGTCGACTGCATGAATGTGGAAACATCCAGCCATGTGTTGATAGGTAGGGACACCAGTACAGGCAAACAGACATGCTCACATCAAGACAGCAACCACATGGAGTATGAGCAATGTAATCAGGTGACCCACACACATATATCGTGATAATATCCACTCAACATTGAGTGTCACATGTGTGTGACATAAACACGTCAGTGTCATGTAGGTTTGCAAATACAACTATTTAAACTAAATTAATGCAATACACATGTATGTTCAGCTGTAGCTCTGTATGTCTCTGTGAGTTACTGTGACCTGTCTCCATCATTATGTCTTCCAGGTATGCCGCGTGCAAGGCTTCCCCCTTTTACATGCTTGGAGGATGAGGCCCTCATTCCATACCTACTCGACAATCATGATATCCTGTTCAGCCATGTGCCACAGGATGCACAGCAGTGGGATGCCCTGTGGATGGAACTTTGCAGGAGGGTTAATGATGTGGATGGCTACAGCCGCACATACCAGCAGGTGCGCAGACACTGTACAGACCTCATTAGATGGGCGAAACAGCATGCAAATGCAATCGCCAGGGAAAAAGGTGCAACAGGTAGTGGACCACCAACCCAGCCCCCACTCACATGTACTGAGGAGCTACTGGCCAACCTGGGGACACCTGCAGAACCACATCCACAAGCATTAGCTGATATTATGGAGGTGGGTGTCTCTCAACCACTGAGCCTGGAGTTGCCTGGTAAGTCAGTACTGCATTTATAACAACTATATTCCATATAGCTGCATGTGTCACTGCACAATATGTAATGTAACATCATATGCAAGGCATGTATACAAACATGCCGCATACTATAGTATGTTACTCTGTGTATGCACACATGTGCATACACCATAGTATAGTCTAATGTACTGGTGTATGTGTTATGCACGTTGCTTCCTGTAGCCTTTATACAGGGGTTGATTATGCTCATACTGCTGTGTTACTCCTATTTAGGAACCTCTGGTGTTCTGCTGCGACAGCAGCCCGTTGCAGGTGAGAGTGTTATTATTTATCAGGAACCATAATGCACAAATCTATCTGCCATGTGGCCATTCACAACATGTACACATAATATATGGTCATGTCACAATATACAGGTCGGACCTGCAATGCATCACAATGACTACCCATGTGCAACACTTGCAAACTATGTGAATCATCTCACCGACACAAACTTTATTGCCAGATATGTTGACAGCTGTGCATACAGTGGTGGAGGTGCTGTTCACTTTAGGGACATACAACAGATCTGATCTACACATGTGGTGAATACAAACAGTACTACACAGTGGGCTGGAGTATGGCCAGCAAACAGGTTTCACCGATGTGGATCATAGTCCTGTTATGAATGCCACACAATGTGATGTGCTATCTTGACATGTCCATGACATCTACTGGCCTGGCTGCTACACTGCCTACCTAACCTGAACATATATCCCACATACCACCCTTTATCTGCATAACCCTGTTGTCAGTGGAGCATATATGTCATATGGGACAACACAGACATGTGAAATAGATGCCCATCACAATAATTTGGACAGCACATGTACACACATAGCCATGGAGGATGGCCAGAGACATGGAGCAATACACACAGTAGACATGTTGTGCGTGTGTCTACACCCTGTCGTACAATGGCACACATGGTTCAACCATGGCCTTTATATAATGGTCATAATGTAGATGTGGAATGCTAGACATCCTACATGCCTGTGCACATCTTGTGTAGGCGTAACATCAATCCATCACATAAGATGTGTTGAACATCTTGAGAGTGTTGCAACATGACAGCAGTCACCTATACAGTATCCACATCAGGCCACAGATACAGTACATTCCCATTGCTGGTGATGGACATAAATACCATACTAGCTGTTCATGTGTGTGTGTGTGTGTGTGTGTGTGTGTGTGTGTGTGTGTGTGTGTGTGTGTGTGTGTGTGGTACACAGATGTCATGTGGAACATGGTGTACCGACATGTTTGCCATGTCTGGCTATATTTGCCAGGCTGCAGCAATATGGTTGCAGATGTGTAGGGATGTCATCCATATGCCCATCAGTGACCTGTGTCACAACTTCCACATCATGGTTTAGTGTGTATACACCTCAGTGACGTGAGTCACATTCCACAGTATATATGTATTGTATCTGAACACAGTCATGGCTATGAACCCTGTCTGTAATTCACACTGTATAACACTAAAGACGCCTCATGATTCCCTGCAATGGCCATGCACATCAGATAAATTTGCAGTATATCTGTAGGGTGGACAGACAACACTGAATTAGTACACCATTGCCCCACTGTATATTTGACAGGACACCATTGTGTTAAACATGTATGCATATCATTGCACACGTCAGCAAATCACATGTCATACTACATGTGATTATCAATGTCATATGCCACACATCAGGCAGATGTACTGTTAACCTGTGCTGGTCCACATGGTGTAACACAGGGATGTATGCTAACCACTACTATGATTGTGTAATTCGCATGCCGTCTGCTATGCCACATGCATGCTGTTGTAGGGATGTATGATAACTACCACTATTATTGTCTGAACTGCATGCCGTCTGCCATATCACATGCATGTTGCATGCCTTCTGTCATATCACATGCGTGTGTGTGTGTGTGTGTGTGTGTGTGTGTCTATTGTATAGATTGTAATGTACAGTTCTTGTCTGCCCTCACAGGTGTTGTAGGTGCATTGCCCTCCTGCGTTACATCAGATGTTAGTATCCCCACACACTGTAGTAGTGACGATGAACGTATGATTGGGACACAGGCAGAGTTGTCAGGGGCTGAAACTGTGCCATTGGTTGCCATTCCATCTATATTCACCTCATCCCCGCACACAGATCCCATACCAGCACATACTCCATCACCAGTGACCATAGAGGAAGAACAGTTGGCACGTGGTAGCTTGGAACAGGAAAGTGTGGGGAATATGGAAGGTGTGCCTGCACACCATGGTGTCAGCCAAACTACTGGTGGTGCCCCACACAGGCACGTGGCCAGTGCTGCTCGTAGGAGGACCTCTGGCCAACATGCTCCTGCACGACAGAGCTCAGCAGCCGGTGTCACCAGATGCATGTTTCAGGTTGTAATGGAGGCACGGGCATGTGCTGACCAGTGCAACAGAGAAGATCAGAGGCTACAGAGGGCTGCTGTCTTTTCTTTAAACAACAGCATCCAGGCAATGGTAAATGCTCAACAGCAGACTGCTGATGCTTTGGATAGACGGTTGGGTGACATGGTTGGAGTCCTTGACCATGGCATGACAATCTGTGAGCGTGAGCTGTCTGTGTTGGAACATCTGGTAGGAGTGAGGCGTCAAGCATGTGGATGTAGGCCTGCTACATCACCTGTGTCAGGTCTATGTGTAAGAGCTACCTCACATGCCCGCTCTCATAGTGGCTGTAGCAGCAGCAGTGCATCTAGTGCTGTGCTGTCCACACCACGACTCAGCAGGCCATGTGCACGTGGCCCGGGACGGTCCCAACAGGGACACAGTTCCATGGACTAGTGACATCAGACAGTACCCAATCTGCACCTCTGTCTGGTAGTGCCCGTGCAATCCCTGGCAGGCACAGGTCACATGTCCATGGCCAGACACCGTGAACAGTAAAACCTCACCTGTACAGCCTGCAGCTGTCAATAATACCCCTGTGTAGGCCAGACACATGGGAGAACTGTGTGCAGACATACACGCACACACTGGACACATATGTACGGCAACACAACAAACACATGCATAACATCCACTCATGTCTAATTAGATCAAAGGCCCAAACCCACACACATGATGTCATCCAATGGTGCAGCCTAGGCCTCTGGCAAACATGAACATCCTGTGCATATGATGACACCTGTGCCACATCCCTGACATCCACACCATCAGTGCAGGGACATGCTCATATGGTCACAGGGTGAACAGACTAGGATGATACGTGTAGTTTACAAATGTTGAGGACTGTTAACAGGCAGCAGATATACCATGTAGTACAGGTGTACAATACTGTTAACAGCATGTGTCTTGTGTAACAACAGTGCAGCCTAGGCCTCCAGAAAACATTAACACCCTGTGAATATGATGATGCCTGTGCCGCATCCCTGACATCCACACCATCAGTGCAGGGACATGCTCATATGGCCTGATGCACAGGGTGAACAGACTAAGATGATATGTGTAGTTTACAAATGTTGACGACTGTTGACAGGCAGCAGATATACCTTACAGTACAGGTGTACAATACTGTTAACTGTATGCGTCTTGTGTAACAACAGTAAATGCATGTTGGTCATGATGTTCTACTGTCCTTCTTCAGGTCTACTTGCACATGCCAGTGGATGTCAGTGTTTGCAGTTAAGTGTCCCATATGTCAATGTGGACTACTCACAGGTATGTATGAATATACCAGCATGCACCGTGTAGCTGCCACATACCAGTGAGAATATCCCACGTAACAAACACGTCTACCATTCCAAGAGCATGATATCTGTATATTAAGCTACTGTGGCCACAGACGTGACATCCATAAAGGGTGACATCACAGGTACAGTTACATGGAGTGGTGAGGTAAGAGAGTGGTCTAGCTGATTACAAGGGTAGAGGCCAGTGGGAAGTGTGATGCCTCAATGGGAATCAGTAATACACGCTCCCATGACAGGATGCCAACAAACAACTGCACCCACACACTCAGGTATTGACACACATGTATTCAGTGACACTGTAACACACACACACACACACACACACACACACACACACACACACACACACACACACACACTCATGGCTTCACCGACACAGTAACACACACTCGCACACAGTTGCTACTGGTGGGATGAGGACCCCTGCTATGTGCAAATCATCATTACAGTACTGTGCACCTACATGAAGCGCCACAGAGAATACACATGTACAGGTAGTCAGTATAGCCTAAGATCGGGGACATCAACACGGATAGTAGAATCCATCACCTGGATGGTGGGAGGGGGTCTTATCAGTTCAGTATGGTAACATACATCCTCACCCCAGGGACCAGTCAGCCCTACATACACACACTGTGGCATTCATTAATTAATACACCTATGTCATGCACATACAGATACCTCACATGTGTGAGATACATGCCCCTGCCTATGTCCTGCTTTCTACATAGCAGTCTGTACAGATGTGTACACTAGAGTACAGGAGAGTGAATAACAATTGAGATGTATTCCCCACAATACGTGACATATATGGACACACAAGCAACCACACATGCCAGTATGTGAATCTTAGATCTGCCTAGCTCATGTTATGTATGTCAGACGTACAGCAGTATTGCACATCACAAACTGTACTGACGCTTCCTGTGCCAACAGTGCTGACATATGCACTAGGGATGTCATATCTATTAACAGGTGTCAAGTGATTTATCTTCGCTGTCACCCTGACCGCTGTCTAAGTTGTGTGTTATGTCCTTCAGTTAATGAAACCATTGCTTACTGGTTACACAGGGTATTGTAGGACTGCTTGCGACACACCTGTGAGCTATCCACAGCAAACATCCATCTGCAAAGATGCTCCATCACTTAGTTATTTCAACACATTTGTCCATACCTGTGGTACATCTTTCTGTACATTCAGCATATCACCATATACATTTGGCAATGTTGAGGCTGCATTACAGCTGCATGATGTACTAGGATACACGCCACATGCATACATCAGCAACTGCACATGCATGCTATCTGAATGCACAACACTACGTTTACAGGTGTGTAGGTCCTGCAGTCCTGACATTTGGTCATATTTGTAGGCATTGCAAATGGTGGATATGTGTAATGACATACATGACATATGGACTGTTGTATGTCAACATTGATATCACACCTTATGTACTGTCAGCATTCAGCAGCCATGGACCTGCATTCCATGTGCATGTGTGTAATGGCTGTAGTCATCTGTTTGCACAAAGGACTACAACAGCTATGCTATTTACAGGTATGTTGTGTGTGTGGCATGTACATACCCAGGGCAGGTACATGTATGTCATATCCATACATGAGGGTGTGTGCTGGTGTACAGCGACAGACATCTGCTAATGGTGGAAAGTACAGAGGGCCCCTGGTATGTGTACAGCTGTCCTGGTCACAGACAGTGTTATCATTGCATTGCATAACACATGATGTAACTATGTCAGTACATGTGTACTCTGTACAGTTGATGTAGAGCTTAATACAGTACACAGGTCAAGGGTCACGTGGTGGTGTACTCGTCTATGTCATACAACATGTATGGTTGCATGTTGGTGGTCCAAGGGCATGGTGTTGTCTGCAGTTTACATCCTAGAATGCAGCATATGACACTGTGCCCTGCACATGGCTCATCTGTGATGCCTTTCATGGAGGGACTGGTCAGTACATGTGAGTGGCCTTTATGTATGTGAGTACACCACCTGGAGCGGTCCATACCTGTGTTATGGCCCACATGTCTGGTTCTGAGGTATGTGGTCGTAGTGCTAGGTTCTGAGATATATGGTGGTAGTGCTATTGTGCACTACAGAGACATCAGCCAGGTGTTCCTCACTGCACAGATGTCAGTATTCCCCATTGTTGGATCTACAGGGGACACTACACATCTAGCACTGGTTAGCATCAGAAAACAATGCAGTTGTCCTGTAGGTATATGGGAGTTAATCTGTGTTTAGGACATTTACCTTGGAATGGCACTGTGTGGGCGGATGCGACTTGGGTAATATCCACACTCCCTTGTATCATGGATGAATGTGATATGTGACAAAGGCCTGCCTACTGTCAGTCATGTCATCCCAGAATGAAAGCTGATGTTGTGTAAAAGACCAGTGTCAAATATATGTAGAGCAGCGTTCCCACTAACAATGACAGCTATTAACACCAGAGCCCATTACAATGTGTTCTTTACGTCTACCTGTAATAGCATGGCCACTGTGGCCCTCCGTTTTTAGCATCAGAGTGCATCCCAGTCAGCCCGGTGCTACTAGGAGTATGAGCATGCCCAGTATATCCTTGTGTAGATGGACTCATAGTGTATTCCGAACAGCCCTGTGCTACTGTGTGAGCATGCCCAGTGACACCTTGTGTCGGTTATGTTCCTCTGTGTATAGGCATGGCCATTCATAGAAATTCATAGAAATTCATAGATTAGTACTAAGCTAACTGCCCTTGCGAGCCATTTTAAGCCTAGCCAATTATCCCTTGTGAGACTCAAACCCCACACCTTGTGCTTGCAAGGCAAACACCTTAACCATTAGGCCACCCTCCCAACCCTTTCTGGTCTTTACAACCCCAATTGTAACCCTGTATAGTGGTAGTAGTCGTCCATTCCACAGATGGGCATACTCCAGGTCAGGATGGATTCCTACTTTAAACACACAGGTTCACAGGTATGCACATCTTAATTTCCAGCATCCCTGTTGATGTCCACTTTCCCAGACTGTCATAATGACAGCCTTGACATGTGTAGTCTGTGCGGTACGATTCATAATTATGTAGTACTGTAATAGTAATCTGTAAATAGGCAGGTGTTCCATACCGGCCACTGGCATGTGTGTGTGTGTGTGTGTGTGTGTGTGTGTGTGTGTGTGTGTGTGTGTGTGTGTGTGTGTGTGTGTGTGTATGTCTGTCCCCGTTTGCCGGTGGACTCTAAATTGCTTTTAGACTGCCCACACTCCATACATTTCTTATACCCACCGTTATCAAGGCCGATGATGTCACCCATCTACAAATACACCTCTGGGAGGGCTGTGTCCCATTAAGCTCGGTAGCATGTTCTGTAACTGTGTAATGCTATAGTATAATAAAGTAGTTAGGTCGGTGTTCTAGTCCCACACTTGCTGTGTGTGCATGTGCATGTGTGTCCACGTTTGCCTGAGGACTGAGTAATACCTTTATACTGCTCACACTCCATACATTTCTTATACCCACCATTATCAAGGCCGATGATGTCACCCATCTACAAATACACCTCTGGGAGAGCTGTGTCCCAGTAATCTCGGTAGCGCGTTCTGTAACTGCATAATGCTGTAGTGTTATAAAGTAGTTAGGTCGGTGTTCTAGTCCCACACTTGGTGAGTGTGTGTGTGTGTGTGTTTGTTTGAGTAATGCTTTTATACTGCTCACACTCCATACATTTCTTATACCCACCGTGATCAAGGCCGATGATGTCACCCATCTACAAATACAACTCTGGGATTGGGATTGCTGTGTCCCAGTAATCTCGGTAGCGCATTCTGTAACTGCGTAATGCTGTAGTGTAATAAAGTAGTTAGGTCAGTGTTCTAGTCCCATACTTGCTGTGTGTGTGTGTGTGTGTGTGTGTGTGTGTGTGTGTCCATTTGCCTGAGGACTAATACCTTTATACTGCTCACACTCCATACATTTCTTATACCCACCGTTAGCAAGGCCGATGATGTTAACCATCTACAAATACACTTCTGGGATTGCTGTGTCCCAGTAATCTTGGTAGCGTGTTCTGTAACTGCGTAATGCTGTAGTGTAATAAAGTAGTTAGGTCGGTGTTCTAGTCCCACACTTGTCAAGTGTGTGTGTGTGTGTGTGTGTCCCCGTTTGCCTGAGGACTGAGTAATGCTTTTATACTGCTCACGCTCCATACATTTCTTATACCCACCGTTATCAATGCCGATGATGTCACCCATCTACAAATACACCTCTGGGAGTGCTTTGTCCCAGTAATCTCAGTAGCGCAATCTATAACTGTGTAATGCTGTAGTGTAGTAAAGTAGTTAGGTTGGTGTTCTAATCCCAGACATGCCAACTGTGTGTGTGTGTGTCTGCCTGCATGAGACAAGTACAGTGCTTTGTAGTATTCGCTGTAGCGCGTGCCCTAAACACATGTTGCTGCAGTGTAATATGGTGGGGGGTTGTATACAGGACATGGCAAGTGTATATTTGTCTGTCAGAGCCTGTGTAGAGGTGGCCGTGATTGTCTTACTATTGGACATGTTTGGGAGTGGGTTTTGCAGTTTACCTATATAGTATCTGTCTTATGACACATTGGCCACCTCACGAGGAGTACAGCTGTCAGTCAGCCATGGCACTGTGTTGGCAAGCCATAACCATACATCTGGCAAAAGGGCTGGTGAATTAAGTATGCAGCCCTACTAGTACCCAGTATATATACCACACCCATGTGCCATGCACATACAACTTTGCCTAGGATATCCCACTATGTTGCTAGTAACATGCACATTGAGGACAGATAGTAGGTATGGTGTGACCGCAGTGGCCTGCAGAGGACATGGCACCCTGTACAGTGGTACAATAGGCACATATATGCGGACATTGTGCCTTCACTATGTTCCACACTGAATGGCTGCAACATGTGTGGTGCTATCATATGTGATCCACTAAGGCCAGACAATGCTGTACACCTGTGCCCTGTATGGACCTGTGCCACTGACACCACGGAATACCTGTCCATTCTATCCATGCAGGTGCAGGGCCGACCTGCTCACTATAAGCAGGTTTCGCCACACCAGGCCAGTATTGGCATATCGGGGTATAACAGGCTGTGTACACTACATGTGTCTGCCAAACCAGGTATACCTGTACATGTCACTGTACAGTATTGTGGGACATGCACATCCCAGGCAATGTCCATGTGAAGGACTATGAAACACAGATATGGCATGCATTGCAAAGCTATGGCCCTATACATTGGTAACCAGGATGTCAGGCCAGATAATGCAGTACCCATCTGTGTGGGACATTGCAGACATTACACCCCTGTACTGCACACCATTGTCGGGTGACGCAATGACAAGGATTACCACTCACCCAGCTTTGTACAGCCATCTTGCACAGCCAGACACTACACACCCATGGAGCAATGCATACCTGCATGACAGTACTGGCACCCTGTGTCTGCATGTGGGTTATGATCCTCCCAACCACAGTCACTCCCAGTATAAACCTCAATGGCATACCAACAGTTGTCAAGCACTTTCACATGCCCTAGCCCATAGAACCTCCAGATATCCCCTGTGCTGCATGTGGTCCTGTGCATTACTGAGGCATGGCAAACTAAGCAGTTACATTGTGTATTTGCCACCCTGGCAAAGGTGTCAATGCAGGTCCATTAGAGTGTGTTTCTGGTGACAATGGCATCCGTTCACGTGGACTGACATGTGCCACAACTAATGTATGTCTACCATATCTGTTGCAGATAGCATTCACTCACCTACACACACGTGTTCTTACTGCACTGTAACATGCCACCTCTGTGGCACATGTAGTAATGTCATGCACATGTAATAGTAATGAGTAGTCAGGGGTTTTCCCCTGTACTATTCAGCATGTGGCAGATGATGCTTATGGTTAAGTCTCCAAGCCCTTCTCTGGTGTACGTTGCCTGTCCCGCACACACAGTCTCTGGTGGATGTGAAAGTGTATACCTGCACAGCAGCAGCATGTGTATTGTAACAGATAGAAATGGTCAGGTAATGGCCTCTGCACCTATTGCAGTCCTCCTCTAGCTGGTTGCATGTGGTACAGGTTGTGATGGTGTACCCATAGCCATCCGCATGATAAATACAGTACACTATCTAGGGAAACATGTTCTTATCTGGCCATGACAGTCGCTGTGAGTGGTACCTGGATGTGGTTTTCTGACACGGCATCGCAAATGATATTTGGATGTACCTCAATCATTTTCCACAGTGGGAAATAACCTAATGACAGGAGGGTGATGTGCCACACAACTACAGCATGTAAGTGTAGCTATGCTGCATTGAGACTACTGCCTGTTTAACATGTGTGTGGTAATGGCTATTCTGCATGTTAAAATACAGACATGACAGTACTCTGTTCATGAGGGAACCCCATCTGTAGGGCCATCGTTGAACAGGTCAGTGTGTGCAACCATTTGTTTCCTGTGTTACACACTGAACACACTTCTGTGCACAGCAGAAGCATGGTGGGGGATTGCAAACAGTACATGATGATAGGGATGTGTTACTGCCATCGCATCCCTGACTGGACATGTGTCACATGAGACAGTGGTTTGACTGACACTGTGTGGGATTCCCAGTGACAAGCCAATGATGGGCAACTGTTCATAGCTGCAGTCACACATCTACTACACATTGTACAGTTGCCATGCAGCATATATGCATGTGTTGTGCTCCCTCTGCAAATGTATACCATCTGTTGTGTTGGGTTGCTGGTGATATCTATGCATACTGTCATAGGTAATCTTTTATGCTGTTGTCTATCACTAAGCCATATGTGGATTTAAAATGCAACACCATAGGCTGAATGGGTTGGTAGGTCCCGGCAGATCCTCCTGTCCCACTTCAGCTGACCATGGCACCAGGCACTAGCACATCTGGGACCCAGCCATTAACATCAACCTCTGTTAGCTCTGCATCACCTTCTGGTGGTACCACCACTGAGGATGGAGCATGTCCCCCTTGGGAGCGGGACCAGACAGGTACATATCTACTGTCGTGTGGTCCCTCACATGTTGCGTAGGTGGTGCCCTATGGGGTTACGAAGCCAGATACACTAGATCAAGGGCAGAGTGTCTCATTTACATGGTGAGGCTGCCCCTCCTGGACAGCCCCAGCACTGCCTCCTTTGCAGCTGTGTAGGTGCAGTGGCAGGTGCTCACGGCTGGAGACCTCCATTCCACTGTTCCCATGGGCTTTTGAATGCCAAAAACCCATCCCATCCAAGGTGTATCCCCTGCCCCACATGTGTCATATACCAACCCTGTATGCTGTCATTTCTGTGCTCCTACCTATCCTTCACGGCCATACCTACACTCCTTCCCCAACAGCTGACCTTCATCTACGGACACATAAGGTTTCAACAGGTCCACATATGGCTCAGGTTTCAACTTTCTGTTACCTAAGAAGTTCAGTTGTGAGTGTTTTGCCATTTCACACTGAGCTAATCGAAGGAAGGACACTGAGGAAACTCAGAGCTATAATATATAACATTAAGTAGCCTGTTTTTTGTTTATTTTGTTCTTTATTTCTTTGTTATTTATAGCACTTTGTGTACTGTGTATTTTTCTAGCTAGTTTCACTGTGTGTGAGGTATTAACTGGAAATTGTCCACTTTTATTAAGCATCTGTTGGGTTGTTTGTTTCTGATAACTTGTTGCAGTTAAACTCTTTTTTCTAGTGGCTCCTTTAGCTGTTTAAAACTTTCATTTAAAGGCTCACTGCTGCTTTTCAGCTGTGAGAAACATTTCTGCAGTTTGTTTCCCACCCTCCCTCCCTGTTGGTATAGTGTTTTTATAGTTGGTGGCTTTGCAGTTGCCCACCCCTAGCGTAAATTTGATCTGGGACCCTCCTCCCAGTCTAGTGTCATTACCTCATTACCCAGTACAGGGAGAACATTTGAAAAGGACAATCAGCTTAGTTTCTGCTACTCCTTTCTCTCTTTTCACTAAAAAAAAAAAAAAACTTTTTCTAAGCTTGTTTCCTGCCTTTCCTGTGGGTAGTCTAGCCTGGTTATAGATTTGCTGTGTCCAGGACTATTTGTAGGCTTCTAGGGCCCAAGACTTTCTGTGTTGGAGGGACTCCTTCTAGCTTAATTTTGTTTCTTAGAACTAGCCAGTTTTTTGTTTCAGCACCTGTTCAGAACTTATTGTAAGCACTAAATAAGCTACAAATTACTACAGCACTCAACTTTCCTCACTGTCTAGAGGAAAACAGTTTCTAGTACTTAACAAATAAGCACCTATCCAGGCATTTCTAAGGGTCAGTCCCCGGTGTTTTCTCTGGTCTACCTGATGAATCTGGGCATCTAGGGGCAATGCATTAATTGCCTCATGTACACAGACAACCCTCTCCTCCTTCCACCCAACACTGCAACCTGTGAGAGATGCACTTATATAGCCAAACTGGAAGCAAAGCTCTCTTCACCCAAGACTGGACTAGACAGTCAAGAGGAGAAGGTAAACACTTGCACCACACCACACTCAGCACATAGTCCTTCAAAACCTACACCACCAAAACACACACATAGAAACACAAAACACACACCTGCATTCATGGAGGCTCTCAGTAAAAATGTGCCCAAGCAACAGGGACGTCCAAAGCAGAAACACAACCCAAATGACACATAGCCCACAAACTCAGTGTGCCACTCAACCACAGCCCATAAGGCATAACAACGTACCCAACACTCTACTCATAGGTGACTCTATAGTCAGGCACACTGATGTTCCACTCACCAGGCTAAACAAGGAGAAAGTTACTGTCAGCTGCCTGTCGGGTGCCAGGATCCGCCACATAATGCATGCACTCAGGTCACTCCACAACAAGTACAAATATGACTCTGTCATTGTCCATGTTGGTGTGAATGACCTGAGACGTACCTCCTTGGACTACATGAAAAGGGACATGGAGGAGCTGTCCGATCTTGTAGCCCAGGCAGGTATGACCCTAGCCCTGAGTAGCATCCTGCCATCACCCAGAATGATACCACAGTACAAGGACAAAATGATTGACTTCAACAATTAGCTAAGCTTCTGGTGTCATTCTAAGGGGATCCAGTATCTGTCTGCCTGGGATGACATGATCGACAAGCCACGATGCTTTACCGGAGATGGCCTGCACCTGTCACCCCTGGGATTCCGGATACTGGCTAAGGCTCTAGCCACCCCTATAGTGCCTTTTTTAGGCAAGGTTCAAATGACAAATTCACCGCCCTAACAGGTACAGGCAAGAAGAATCTGAGGGTATTGCTACTCAATGCTAGAAGTCTAAACCTCAAAATGCACTCTCTCGAGGCACTCCTTAAAATGGAGAACATCGACATCTGTGCAGTGACAAAGACCTGGTTCAAGGCTCCAGAGAGTACCAATGCATTACCAGGCTATAATTCATACCACACCTTTCGGCCACCTAACCTGGACTGAAACATTAAAGGCGGAGGCGTGTCCATATTCATTAAGGATATCCACACCTCCAGGCTAGTTGCTCAGCATAATGCATCCGAGATTATCCAAGTGCAACTAACTCTGGGCAAGACCGCAATCCAAATTGTAGCTTGCTACAGATCCCCCACCATGCCCCAGGATTCCCACTCCTCATTTCTTAATACACTGGAAAATAATAGAGTACAACCTAACACCCTAATAATGGGCAATTTCAACTACCCTACCATTAACTGGGAAAACTACTCATGTACCAACTCTTGTGCTCAAAGTTTTCTGGAATTCATAAATTCCAATGCCATGGATCAACTTATCCACACCCCCACCAGGGGCAGCAATATCCTAGACCTGGTTATTACCAACATGGGCAACCGGTGCTCCACACCAGAGGTCAATTCCTCGTTGGTCAGATCTGATCATAAGCTAATCACCCTAGACATCCACATCCCTTCCCCACCCCCCATTAGGGAAACCACAGTAAAAAATTTCTCCAAAGCCAACTTCACGCTTCTTAAGACAGAAGTGGCAAACTTCACGACACCCATGCTGACGGACAATAGAGGTATGACTGCTGAATCCTACACAAATGCACTTTATAAGCACTTACATGAGTGCATGGATCGTGCAATCCCTAACAGAACCAAGATGCTATTCTTCAAAAAAGGAAGCCAATCTGGTGGTCCCCTGCCATAAACAAACTCTACAACAGAAGAAAGAAACTGTTGCAAAAAAGAGTAAAATCCCATGGTTGGAGAAACTCCTTGGTCAGCTTCAGTAAGAAGCTGAGATCCCTCATAAAATCCTCCAAAGCTAGTTATGAAAACAAAATCATCACTGACTCTAAAGACAACCACAAAGCATTCTATAGCTATGTCAAGAATCTCAATGGCAACACCCAGATCTGCTCTGAGTTACAGCACGATGGCACTAAATTTACAGAACCAACGGATATTGCCAACATCCTGGCAGATAGGTTCAGTGCTAACTTTACCCCTCTGTCATCCCCTAAACGGCCCATCTCTATTCCAGAAGAATGCAAAGTTCCTGTAATCACGGCTGCACAGGTAAAAAACACACTATCCAAAGCCAAGAACACAGCATCCATGGGACCTAATGACATCCCAGGCTGCGTTCTACATGAACTACAGAACGAACTGGCACCCCACCTAAGTACCATGTTCAATCACAACCTCACCTCAGGCTATGTGCCCACTGAATGGCGCACAGCAACAGTTATCCCACTCCACAAAGGGGGAGCCACCACAGACCCCAGAAACTACCGCCCCATTAGCCTAATGAGCCTTGTCTGCAAGGCTATGGAGTGTATCATCATGGAACTTATAAGCAATGACATTGGTAATCTCCAAACTCAGGACCCCACCCAGTTCGGGTTTGTAAAATGCAGATCATGTCTCCTAAACCTGATAGACTTCTTTGAAGCAGTCACCAAAGCCATGGGTGAGGGTGAGGTGGTTCACACAGCCTATCTAGATCTCGCCAAGGCGTTTGACACCATCCCCCTCTCTGGAATTATAGATGAACTCACTAAACTAGGTATAAAACCCTATGTCACAAGATGGGTTGCCAACTGGCTCACTGACAGAACCCACACTGTAAAAGTAGAAGACTCCAAATCCAGCTTCAGACCAGTAACAAGTGGAGTACCACAGGTAGTGGAGGCTCGTGCCATTGGATTGCAGCCCTCCCAGCTGTGGAAAGACAAAAGAAGAACATTTTTAAAAAATAAAATATTTATTTGTATAAACTATAGTACTGTTTGTTGTCTGTACTGCTGGCTAGCTACTTAGCTGCAAGCATGATTGACTCACTGAAGTTCCAGAACTCAAGTTCGGTTTAAAAAAAACAATAAAAAAATAGTTTCTGAAATCCAGACTGCTGTTAAAGCAGTCTAGATTAAGGAGAGAAGGCATCAGTATGATGCCCATCAGTCTATGCGGTTTACAACTACATAGAAATGGAAGGGGATGGGACTGTCAAGTCCGCAGTCACGGATTCCCGCGAAAAAAGTCAGTAGCAAGTTCCTACCGATGATAACTCTTAATGTATCACAAAGAACTGCCTTGCAGTAAATGACTTATCTAGATGTAGTCTTAGATAACTTGTTGTGTCTTTCGGCTTTTCCCGGTTGGGGGTCGCCACAGCAGAACTCCGGTCCGCTAATGATTGGCAGTGGATTTTTACATGCTGAGTTTCCAACCCTGGCGCACAACCTTCAATGAAGGTATGCCCATTCACACATGTCTCTGCACAGAAGACACTCTAGATGAGAATCGAACAGGGCAACATCTTACTGTGAGGCGACAGCGCTACCGCAGCACCACCACCGCATACAGAATTCTGTAAAGAGATCATCATAAAGTGTAAAATCCCATGTAGAAAATTGTCTTTTAGCAGTACTTTAACTTATATATGGTCATGGAGTTGGTAACTTCGATCGGGGATCATCGGACAGCGGCGCTGAGAGCTGACTTAGAGACTGACATAATAACACATACAGAAGGAAGGGCTACTGTAAGTAACAAACTAAGAAACACAATAAAGGGATTTATTTAAGTTATGCAGCACTGAGGTGCAGGCTGTGGAAAACATCTGATTGTACTGTATATGCATAAATCGCGGTTGTGCTTTTTTGTACTGTATATGCATAAATCGCAGTTGTGGTTTTTTTGTACTGTATATGCATAAATCGCGGTTGTGCTTTTTTTACTGTATATGCATAAATCGCGATTGTGCTTTTTTTTGTACTGTATATGCATGAATCGCAGTTGTGCTTTTTTGTACTGTATATGCATAAATCGCGGTTGTGCTTTTTTTACTGTATATGCATAAATCGCGATTGTGCTTTTTTTTGTACTGTATATGCATAAATCGCGGCTGAGCTTTTTTGTACTGTATATGCATAAATTGTGGTTGTGCTTTTTGTGTTTGTTGCAGCAATGTGACGCCTGTTTTCACATTTCAACCATCTCTATCAACTGTAAATATTAAGGAAAAAGAGAGATGCCACTATGTGTTCATTATTTATGTTGGGGTGTCTGTCGCTTCCTCTGCATACCTTTCTTAGTGATGCATTGTTTAGTTTTACGCTGGGTGCCTTTGTAAATGGATACTTCCATTTATCTCTATATACCTTATTTAATAACTGTGACAGTAAGGTATACTCGTTTATTTTTTCTGGGACATCTCTGTTGTTTCTCATGGTACCATAAATGTCAAAGAGTTAGTGAAACAATGTCAGCTATATAGGTCTGTACACAGCATGCTGATAGCTAAGACAGGTTTGCTCTGGTAGAAATGCTGTTTACATGATTGCAGGGGGTAGCAGCTGAAAATAAATAGACATTATAAATAGATATTATAAAACAAATAGAAATAAACATTGCTTAAGTCTATTGTTTCAACTTTGGGAGATATATACATTTATAAATGTCAAGAAGGTGTGGGCAACAGTATAAAGTATCAGTATATGACAGACATTTCTGACTACAGCCTTTTAGAAAGCCACTTCCTTTGGTTATTTTTAGTATGTCAGAGTCTAAATCATATTGCTATTTTGTTTTCTGAACCATTTTAGACACTGCTCTTCCCCCTGCAGATGTGCTTTCTGATTATCCTTTCTCTGAATACCTGTTCACTAAAATATCCAATGCAGGACCTAACAGGTAGGCAGAATATGTGCCACTTAGACCCGAAAATGGAGGTGTATAGATTGCACAAATATTGAATATTTTTGGACTAAACTGCTTTTCAAATTATGGTAAATGTATGCATTAATAATTTATTTGGCAGTGTGTGAAAGTAGTTGTCTAGAGAAGCTTTTTATGACTTATGCTGAGTGACATGGCTCATAAAAAGGCAGTCTGTGCTCCAGCAAACAGCATAGTTTCTTTTCCTTTCTTCCCTTCGCCTTTCTGACTATGCATTCCATCTCCACCTTGCCATTCGTTCATGCTGTACTGCCCTTGCCCATACCATTTTCTTTACTGGGGGAATTATACTTTTATCCAGTCTCTGACCTGATTCTTACAGCACTGATTATCTTACACCACTGAATTATTTTACTTTGTTTTATAACATTAATTGAACTTACTATAGCACTACAAGTCTGCTAAAGCTTCCTGCACAGCCAGCTATGCTCCCCCTCAAATAAAAAAAGCTCTGATGAAAATGACATTTCATTGTCTTACTACAGCAGTATCAAACAGAAAAAGGAATATACTGTCCTGTTTTGTTTAAGGTGGGATCTAGCATACAAAAAAGGAATTAACTCTTTTCTTTAATTATTAAGTTAAAAATTGCACATGTAATATATATATATATATATATATATATATATATATATATATATATATATATATATATATAAAGGTGTTATTTTATCCTTTAGGCATATCAGATGGTAAGCAATGGGGGCTCCATGATGAAAGCCCTGGCTTCTAACAATTCAGTAGTGCTTTGAGGATCTCTGTCCTTAGGAATTCACATATATGATCACTGAAGTTAGAATATAATGACAGATGTTTGAGTTTCAGATTTCATACCCTTCAGAAAATTCATACTAAATGCAAGACCTACTATTTTATTAACTTTCTAAGTTTGTAAGAGCAATATTTAAAAATTGCCCTTATTTTGGGCCTTTGTTCCACTTTTATTTATGGCTTTGCTCAGATTTCTTGCCCTGAGGTTGAGAGTATGACAAATTTTGTCAGGGCCATTGCCATCAGCCAGAGGCATTTCATATTGTGACATACTCGTTGTACCCCACTCCCCCATGTAGTGACTTTGGATGTGTTAAAATCAAAGCAAGCAGCGGTTATGCAGTGCAAGTGTGCAGACAGAGTATCTCCCCATCCAAGGTAGACACAAGTACACAGTGGCTTTTCATCTGTCCTTGATTTTGCACAATGTTCTGGTTTTCTGTCATATTTTTATATTGTTGATTTTTGCTTCTTATTATTCAGAAAATGCATGTTGTTGCAGTTCCTGTTGCTCTTTGTTTAAGTAGCAATGCTTTAATGACCATAAGGTAAGCTTCTCTGAGATTGTAAGATGCAAGTAAGCTTTAATAAGCATACTGTTAAAGAATTATCAACATTGAAAGCCTTTTTGTTGTTGCCATGAACAGAATATTTCCATAACTAGATAACATACAAGCCTTCGGTATTGAAATGCATATGACAGTATTTGTAATAAAGGACAGGATTACAGTATTTTCAGAAGCTCATTACATTTGTTAGAGAGAAGCCGTGATGGTGCAGCAGTAGCGTTGTCGCCTCACAACAAGAGATTCTCCCATTCGATTCTTGGCTGAAGCGCCTTCTGTGTGGAGTCTGCATGTCCTCCCCGTGTGGCATTTGAAAGACATACGTGAATGGGCATGCCTTCGTTGAAGGTTGGGCATCGGGCTGGCACCTCGGCACCGTAAAAATCTACTGCCCATCATTATAGACCGGAGTTCTGCTGTGGCGACCCCTAACTGGGGAAAGCCGAAAGGAGAAGAACATTACATTTGTTTGAGACTTGCAATCATCTTTGCAGGCTTTACCCATAAACTAAACTGAATGCCAATCTATCATGTGTGGTCTATAACCTGTGCAGTAATCCTTTAAGCAATTTAGTTATCTTGAGCTTTTCTTGTTTGCTGTTCATTTTTTACTTTGATCAGGCTTTCCCCATGAAACAAGTAAATAGTTGTTGTCAGGTAGTAGGTCTTTTTTCGATATGAAACATTTTTACAAGTGTGGGTATCACAGAGATTGCTACTTTCAGCATGTTACTTGGTACTTTTATAAAGCTAAATATAAATTATAATTAGAACTGCAGTGCAAGGAGAACTGGTTTGAGTTGAGTTCTGCTTGTTTTTTTATACTTGACTTTTACTGGCATTTCAGTAATGTATTTAAAAAGTATTTTTTTTATGCCTCACAACCTTTTTGTTTCCATCTAGATATTAAGTAAGCCGTCATGTAGCCAATGCATTGAAATATATTTTGCTCCACTTCATTTTGTTTCGATTGAACTTTCATAATGACGATTGGGCACCCAGGGGAGCGTATTTAATTAAAGTCCCATTTTATGTGGTTTGGAGCATAGCCCTGCCTTTTTCTAGTTGTCCCCACCGCTTGAAATTGGCCCCACCCATTCAACTGTCTTCTGCAGCCCTCCTTTGATTTGAAGTCACCAGCTGCCACTGGATACATAGTAATACGAACTTTGACCACCAGGTGTCCACAGTGGTGAGGATATCCTTCTATGTGGCTCAGCTTATAAGTAAGAGCATGACATCCAGATCAAAGGATGCCATAGCTCCACTGTACTCAGCCCACATCATTCCAATAATCAAGTACAATGCACCGTTTGGCACGTACCATGCAAGGAACATGTAACACTTGGTGCATCCTCGGTAGTTTCTCACCAAAAAACATACAGGGTATAACCAGCATGTTACATGCAGATCGAATAAAAGCCCTATCACTGTTTTCAGTTTCCAAACAATTTCTGAGGGGTTAGCTGTGCCTGACCTACAAGGCAGTCTCTGTCCCAGCCCAGATGGAAATGCTGCATATTCACATTTGGGTGCTCTGCATAGATGGGTTTTGTATATAGTTAGTGTAGAGATATGCATGTCTGTACATCTCATTTTCTTTTTTTTTTTTTTTTTTGGTCTTGTTGTTTGATATGTTATGTGATGATATGATTAAAAGTTAAAAGTCAATAAAAAGGAAAGAAAAAAAAAAAAAGGAAATGCTGCATATTCACAAAACTAACTGCACAATGGTTACACACTCCAAACATATAACCCTAATCTCTGATATGAATAGATCATGCTGGAGAGATAGATATGTGTCACAGAGATTGTCCCTCCTCTGGAATAGGCTTTATATTCACGTGAAGCAAAGCCTTTCTTGGACCATTTTCAAGCACAATTTGGACCAATGGATAGAAATTTCAAATTCACTCTTGGGATGATGCCTATGTCCCTTATGGACAGAAAGAGTTTTAAAAAATTGTCAGAACCCAACTTGCTGACCCATGCTATATTTCCCCTAGGGAGAGAAAATTGGATAAACTCTGGGTAAAACTGGCTAGGTTTGTAAGGGCTCTTGAGCCGTTAGCCTAGTAATCTGCTAGGAACCTATGAACAATGAGACTGAGAAAATCACATAACTAGATAGCACTCCCAAGATGAGTCTGAAAAAGGTAAACAGCGATTTGTGCTATTCCCTCATTAACAAATACAAAATAAAATAAAAATAAAATATATTTATTTACTGATCAATACTGACTAATTTCAGGCTCACCCTTGGTGAAATACAAAACATTCCACAAACTAAGAAGACAGAAATGTAAGCAATAACAAAGTAGTTCTAACCAGTTACATAAACTGTACATGTGTATTAACAGTAAACAAACACGGCGTAATGTACAATTTCTACATTAGCTTCTAAAACTCAGTAATTCAGTGAGAGAAGTTGAAAGGAAAGATTGGTAATGTGTTGGGCGGTATGTGCTGAAGCAGGAACATTTGGCTTGGATGAACAGATGCTTTTTGAGTTGCATTCTGATTTGGTGTAAAAGGGTGGCTTTCTTTTAGGCTGAAGATTAGGTACCTGGCTGACAAAGGCAGTGCTGCTGAGTTTGGTTCTAGGGGTCATGAGAGTGGGTGTGGCTTGTGAGTAGTGATTAGGTTTGTATGAGGATTATTTTTCCATGAAGTTTAGTTGCAAGGGGAGTAAATATCCTGATATGGAGTAGTTTCTAGATTGGGAACCTAACAGTGGGTCATGGAATTTTTTGCCAATATGCACATGAGACAGATAACATTTCTAGATGTGATGGTGTCCAAAAATATGGATGGTACAATAAGTAAACGCATATATAGAAAGCCTTTTAGTAAAAATTTGCTGTTGGAAACAACCAGTCATTATCCAGGTCACAAGATATGCAACATTCCCAGATAATAGTTCCTTAAACTAAAAAATCTGTTTTCACTCAAAACAATATGAATGTGCATCGCACAATCAGTGTTATTGCTTTCTTCTTAGAAATATGATCCAATTGCAGTGAAACAAGCCAAGCAAGATGGATGCTATAGACAGACAATTCTGTTTAACATACAGAGACAAAACTTGTCATGAGGTTACAAATAAATCCCAAATTTTCTTTAGTTACAAACTATAGGTCTAACATTTTTATGATCCTAGGAGTTATGAATGAATACTGGCATGTTTTGAAAAATGATGATTTTTTTTGTGAGAAGATAAAGGGACTACTGTAACTTTTTATTAGGAATTTTAAATCTATTTCTCAGTTAATTTCGTGGTATTAAAAAAAAAAGTTGTGTAACTGATCCACACAAACTTACAGGGCAGCTAACATCTCGTTGGGATGTAGACCTTTGTCTCTCTTGTTCATTAGGCAAATATGCTTTTAAAAGCATTGTGTTTGCATATGCAAATCCAAATGAATTATATAATATCAGACATTTTATTACATGTAGAACTGAAGGAATGCCTTATCTGGCAGAATGTTTCTGTCAAGCTTTTTATGTGGGGAAAACGATCTAGATGTTCAGCCACAGAATCTCTGAACATTTCAGTGGTATCAAACATAAGAAACCCACAGATGTATTAATACATAGTCTAGCATGTTTTATGTTTCTGAAAATTGTTAAGATGGTGCACAAATGAAAAGGTTGGCAAAAAGATCCAATATGTTTGGAAAAAATGTGGATTATTAGATTGAGCTGTCTTTTGAAGCTAGAACTGAATGACCCACTCTCTTTACTGACTGCACTACTGTGTGCTGGTCAGACATTTTACTGTTACTGGGGGGGGGGGGGCAGAAATTAAGAATTTAGATTTAAATTCATATTCCTGGCAGAGTGATTTTTGTATAGAAAATGCAATTTTATACATATGGATATATTTCCTAGTCTTCTTCTTCTTTCAGCTGCTTGCGTTAGGGGTCACCACAACAGATTAACTGTTTCCATTTCTTCCTGTCCTCTCCATCTTATTCTGTCACACCAACCACCTGTATGCTCTCTCTCACCACATCCATAAACCTTATCTTAGGCCTTCCTCTTTTCCTGTTACCTGGCAGCTTCATCCTTAGCATCTTTTTCCCAATATACTCTGCATCCCTCCTCAGCACATGTCCAAACCAACATAATCTTGCCTCTCTGGCTTTGTCTCCAAACCTTCCAACCTGCGCTGACCCTCTAATATACTTATTCCTAATCCTGTCCATCCTCGTCACACCAGTGCAAATCTTAACATCTTCAACTCTGCCACTTCAAGCTCTGACTCCTGCCTTTTTGTCAGTGCCACTGTCTCCAACCCATATAACATAGCTAGTCTCACTACCCTCTTGTAGACCTTCCCTTTCACTTTTACTGGTACTCGTCTGTCAAAAATCACTCCTGACATTCTTCTCCACCCATTCCATCCTGCCTGTACTCTCTTCCACACTCACCATTACTCTGAACTGTTGATCCCAAGTACTTAAACTCATCCACCTTCGCCAACTCTACTCCCTGCATCCTCAACATTCCTCTATCCTCCCTCTCATTCACACACATATATTTTGTCTTAGTCCTGCTGACCTTCATTCCTCTTCTCTCTAGAGCATATCTCCACCTCTCCAGGGTCTCCTCCACATGTTCCCTACTCTCACTACAGATCACAATGTCATCTGCAAACATCATAGTCCACGGGGACTCCTGCCTGATCTCGTCTGTCAACCTGTTCATCACCATTGCAAATAAGAAGGGGCTCAGAGCTGATCCTTGATGTAATCCCACCTCCTCCTTAAACGCATCTGTCACTCCCACCGCAGACCTCACCGCTGTCACACTACACTCGTACATATCCTGTACCACTCAGCCACTCTTACATACTTCTCTGACACTCCCGACTTTCTCATACAATACCACAACTCCTCTCTAGGCACCCTGTCATATGCTTTCTCTAAATCCACAAAGACACAATGCAACTCCTTCTGACCTTCTCTATACTTCTTCATCAACACTCTCAGAGCAAATATCACATCTGTAGTGCTCTTTCCCGGTATGAAACCATACTGCTGATCACTAATCATCACCTCCCTTCTTAACCTAGCCTCCACTACTCTTTCCCATAAGTTCATGCTGTGACTGATCAGTTTAACCCCCCTGTAGTTACTACAACTCTGCACATCACCCTTATTCTTAAAAATCGGTACCAAAACACTTTTTCTCCATTCCTCAGGCATCCTCTCACTTTCCAAGATTTCATTAAACAATCTAGTTAAAACCTCCACTGCCATTTCACCTAAACACCTCCATGCTTCTACAGGTATGTCATCTGGACCAACAGCCTTTCCATTCTTCATCTTCTTCATAGCTATCCTTGCTTCCTCCTTGCTAATCCACTGCACTTCATGATTCACTATCCGCACATCATCCAACCTTCTCTTCCTCTCATTCTCTTCATTCATCAACCCCTCAAAGTACTCTTTCCATTTGCTCAACACACTCTCCTTGCTTGTGAGTACGTTTCCCTCATTATCCTTTATCACCCTTACCTGCTGCATATCTTTCTAGCTCAGTCCCTCTGTCTAGCTACTCGGTACAGGTCCTTTTCTCCCTCCTTAGTGTCCAACCTTTTATACAACTCTTCATACGCCTTATCCTTAGCCACCTCTCTCTTTGCCATGCACCTCATCTCCTTATACTCTTTTCTACTTTCTTCATCTCTCTGACAATCCCACTTCTTCTTTGCCAACCTCTTTCTCTGTATACTCTCCTGTACTTCTTCATTCCACCACCAGGTCTCCTTGTCCTCCTTCCTCTTTCCAGATGTCACACCAAGCACCTTTCTAGCCATCTCTTTTACTAGCTCTGCTGTAGTTACCCAGCTATTCGGTAACTCTTCACTGCCACCCAGTGCCTGTCTTAACTCTTCCCTGAACATCACCTCACAATTACCCTTTTTCAATTTCCATCATTTGATCCTTGGTGCTGCCCTCACACTCATCCTCCTCTTCTTAATCAACAGTGTCATCCTACAATCCACCATCCTATGCTGCCTAACTATACTTTCCCCTGCCACCACTTTATAGTCTCCAATCTCGTTCAGACTGGTCCTTCTACATAAGATATTAATCCACCTGTGTACATCTTCCTCCACTCTTGTGTGTCACCCTATGCTCCTCCCTCTTGTTTAAATATGTATTCATCACAGCCATGTCCATCCTTTTCACAAAACCCACTACTATCTGACCTTCTGCATTCCTTTGCTTAACATCATACCTACCCATCACTTCCTCATACCCTCTGTTCCCCTCACCAACATGCCCATTGAAATCTGCTCCAATCTCCAGTCTCTCACCCTTGGGTACAGTCATCACCACTTCATCCAACTCACTCGAAACGTTTTCTTTCTCATCCATCGCACATCCAACTTGTGGAGCATATGCACTAACAACATTCAGCATTACACCATCAATTTTCAGCTTCATAAACATCACTCTATCCGACACTCTTTTCACCTCCAAAACACTCTTAGCATACTGTTCCTTCAGGATAATGCCTATGCTATTTCTTCTCCCATCCACACCATGATAAAACAATTTGAAACTGCATCTGATACACCTAGCCTTGCTCCCCTTCCATCTGGTCTCTTGCACACACAATATACCAACCTTCCTTCGGTCCATTATGTCAGCTAGCTCTCTCCCTATACCAGTCATACTGCCAACATTCAAAGTTCCAACCCTCATTATCACAGTCCTAGCCTTTACCTGCCTTCGGGCATGCCTTCCCCCTCTTCTCCTTTGGCTAACAGTAGCCCAATTTCCGCCAGCGTCCTGTTGGCCAACAGTACTGGTGGCAGTCATTGTTAACCCGGGCCTCGACCGATCCGGTATGTATTTCTGTACTGTTGTCTGCATGTATGATTTGGCAAAATTTTACGCCAGATGCCCTTCCTGACACAACCCTCCCCATTTACCCGGGCTTGGGACCGGCACAAAGAAATGCACTGGCTTGTGCATCCCCAGTGGTAGGGTTATGGATATATTTCCTAGTAAGGTTTGGATTTTTAAAATGTATGAAATTTTTTTTTTTTGAGCGTTGTACTTTTTGTATGATTTGGGATGCATCACTGCATGTCTTGTGTCAATTCAACTGATGACATTTTTGGACTAAATGTATAACATGATGGGGTTGGATAAGGACATGAAAGGGAGATGGGACACTGTGAATGGGAATAGGATGGGCTATTTGGAGATGCATACTCTGTCAATGTCAACACAGTGGGAGATCTCCTCACCCTAGGAGCTGCTATCACTGGGTCCAACTTCAGTAACTGAGGGCAGTGATAAGCACAAAAGCAGCTCCTTGAGCAGCTGGAACGTGTTTCCCATATGGCAGCTCTATCAACTCCCAATAGGTGCCATATTTGTCACTTCCACTGGCACCCATCCCAGTGAGTACCAATGTATCCCCTTCCAGGGTACAGATATCTGGTGCAGGTGTTTCAGGGAGGACAAGAAGTTATAACGTCATCTCTGGCAGGCTGTAACCCAGATGTGCTAGGTGCCTCTTGTAGTGTTGATTCTGTTGCTGCCCCATGTTGGGGAAATCACAGTCTATGTCACAGTAGTCAGTCCAGGTATCTGTGCTGCTGCATAGAATAGCGATGTAACATAAGAGAGTAAGGGAAGAGCATACTTCTCAAAAGAGCAGCTTTTAAGAGAATGTCCAGACTTTTGCCTCATATTTTAGTCTATTCCTGATACATTTGTTGTTTTCTGGCAAATCACTGATGACTGAAGTCACTAAATAATGACATGCATTTGAGTTTCAGACTTCATATCCTTTACAAAATACATGCTAACACAAATGCTGTTATTCTAGCAACATTCTAAGTTTCTACAAATAATGTTTAGAATCTGCCTCTATTTTTGTTTTATGGGTCTTTGTCTCTTCATTATTTTTAGCATTGTCCAGATTCCTTACACTAAGAGGTTGAGAGGTGTGGGGAAGAGACAAAACAGAAGTTATGAAAATCGTGTTCCCAAGTATATTTTCTTGAACAGGCAATACAGTTAAGGAGAATAATAAGCACAGCAAAGATAAACACATTTATTATAAGGTCCTTCACTATTTATGTTGTTTAACATTGTATTACTGTCATCATCATCATCTTCTTTCGGCTGTTCCTGTTAGGGGTCGCCACAGCAGATCACCTGTTTCCATTTCTTCCTGTCCTCTGCATCTTGCTCTGTCGCACCAACCACCTGCATGTCCTCTCTCACCACATCCATAAACCTTATCTTAGGCCTTCCTCTTTTCCTGTTACCTGGTAGCTTCATCCTTAGCATCTTTTTCCCAATATACTCAGCATCCCTCCTCAGCACATGTCCAAACCAAGGTAATCGTGCCTCTCTGGCTTTGTCTCCAAACCTTCCAACCTGGGCTAACCCTCTAATATACTTATTCCTAATCCTGTCCACCCTCGTCATACCCAGTGCAAATCTTAACATCTTTAATTCTGCCACATCCAGCTCAAACTCCTGCCTTTTTGTCAATGCCACTGTCTCCAACCCATATAACATAGCTGGTCTCACTACCCTCTTGTAGACCTTCCCTTTCACTCTTACAGGTACTCGTCTGTCACAAATCACTCCTGACACTCTACTCCACCCACTCCATCCTGCCTGTACTCTCTTCTTTACCTCTCTTCCACACTCACCGTTACTCTGAACTACTGACCACAAGTATTTAAATTCATCCACCTTCACCATCTCTGCTCCTTGCATTCTCACCATTCCTCTATCCTCCCTCTCATTCACACACATATATTCTGTCTTAGTCCTGCTGACCTTCATTCCTCTTCTCTTTAGAGCATGTACCATTGTATTACTGTAAGTAGTATAAAATCATTTTTAATCCACTAAAATATCATCACTATGGGTTGTATAAAACTCTACTGCCAATCATTAGTGGACCGGAGTTCCACTGTAGTGACCCCTAACCGGGAAAAGCCGAAAGACACAAACAAATGGGTTGTATAAAATGAACCACCATCCTTCCTTACATTCATCATTTAGCTTCATAGGATTTTACTAGGCTGATGACTCATGGGTGTTTAGAAACCTAGCTGTTAAATCCCAATATGATACTATACGAGAGATATTGTCTGTGCCCAAGATTTTTCTAACAAGGACTACACATGTCTAGGAGGGAAGCAGGGACAATCCCTGCCGAAATGTACTGTTTTCCATCCATCATCCAGGTTGCAGTTAAACAGGGTCATGAAGGTGCTCTGCTTGACATGGATTGGAAGTCTATTCCAGACTAGTGGAAGCCTCTAGGAGATTTATCTGTCTCTTGAGCATGTCCGATTTATATCACAGGCTAGATCGAGGTCCCTGGAATGGGTAACTCTAGTTCCATTTGACTTATGGATGTGCAGCATTTTGATTAATTTGGCTCAGTGATAGCCCTGTAACCCAGACATAATTTAGTAGTGAGTACAGTGACAGTGTGTTCAGTTTCTCTGTATAAGTCATGTGCTTGTGACTCTGAATTTTCTTAGAAATTTCTGAGGTCTGTCAAGTTGCTGCAGGTGTGTGATATGGTACATACCAAAGGGAGGATTATATTCAACAATAGGCCTGATGAAGGATGAGTACAGGAGAGCTATAACCTCTTTTGCTCTTGAGACGATGCCTTTGCTAACCAGGTGAGTGACGTACAATGCCTTCCTCACCACAGTAGACACATGGTGGTCAAAGCTAAGGTCACAGTCAATGTGTGTTCTCAGGTCTCTCACTGCAGAATTGGTACGTAGGGTATTGCTGTTTATTTTATAATCAGCAGGGACATCATTTTTACTGAAGGGAATGATGATGCATTTTTTAGCATTTAGTTTAAGACTATGGCTTTGGCACCAATCATTGGTATGTGTAAGCCCCTTTTGAAGAATGCTGACATCACAAGGGGATTCAATGATAGCACGTAATTTGCAGTCATCCACAAACTTGGTTAGCCACAGCCCATCTGTTTTGGCCTGGACTTCTGAGAAGTATATGCCAACAAGAGGAGACCCAGCATTAACCCTTGTGGTACCCCCAGTGGTGGCAGGTCTGCTGGTAGAGGTGAAGTCTTCCATTTTGACTGAGTGTTGTCAACCTGTGAGCCAGTTTGCAACTCAACTGACAACATAGGAGTTGATATTCAACTGGGCCAGTTTGTCAATGATGCTCAAATGTGGGATTGTGTCAAAGGCCTTGGCCAAGTCAAGATAGGCAGCGTGCACAGCTTTGCCTTCGTCTTTGGCTCTGGTCCCATTCTCAAAGATGCCTGGCAGGTTTAGCAGTCACACCCTACCCTTGACAAAACAAAACTGGGATGGATCTAGGGTTTGGAGATCACCTAAATCCTTATTTATGATGTACATGATGATTCATTCCTTTGCCTTACAGATGAGGTTGGTTAAACTTATGGGTCTACAGTTACCCAGGTCTGTTGGCCAGCCATCCTTGTGGAGGGCGATTACAGTTGCTGTTTTCCATTCAGTGGGGACTAAGCCAGTACTCAGGCTGTGCCCAGTGGAGTAGCTAGCCCTTGTTTAGGATCACAGCCCAGAATGCCATCTGGTTCCATGGAGGCTGTGTTCTTAGTCGTGTAGAGAACATTGATGACTTGCTTCTTGGACATGCAGGGAGAAGGTGATGTTGAAGACATGGTTTGTGGTATGCTTGGGGGATGGGGGGTGAAATTTTCACCAAACCTGTCAGCTAAAGAGTCAATATGTGTGATACCATCTACAATTAGTTCAGCACACATCTGAATCCTACCTTTTATGTTGTGGATGTAGTTGAAGAAAGCCTTATGGTTGTCCTTAGATATGATTGCTACATTTTTCCTCATAGTTGCTCTTTGAGGATTTTATGAGTTGTCTTATTTGCTTATTTAGACAGAGGAGGGTGCTCTTCCAATTCTGGGATCTCACTGTTGTATTTTTAGACAGTAGCTTCTTTCACTTATTGTATAATTATTAATGCTAGACGTCAATCAGGATGTTTTTTTTTTCTTGAGGATCTTGCTTTAATCTTATCAGCCATGGCTGTGTCTATACATTTTTGAAGATATTTATATAGGGCATCAGTGTATAACGTAGTATAGACACCAATGCCATCTGTGGAAACTGGAGCTTGAAAGTTGATTATAAAATCTCTTAGGAGGGTATAGTTAGCTTTGGTGAAGGTCTTTAGCCTGACTTCTCCTTTGGAGAGTTCTGCTGCAACTGCTACTTCAAAAATGACTGTTATGGTCAGACTTAACCAGTGTGGGCCCTACACTTGAGGAGTTGTATTGGTCACTCATACTGGTGAGGACTAGGTCTAGAATATTAGAATCTGGTGAGGACTAGGTCTAGAATATTAGAATCCCTTGTAGGGTGGTGCAGTATTTGTTCCCGGGCATTTGAGTTAACAAAGTCCAGGAACTTTTGTGCGAGTGAGTTTGGGCTCATATAAGTTTTCTTATTAATGGAGGGATAGTTGAAATCACCCATGACTAGGGTGTTAGGTTGCCCCAAGTAGGTCTAAATAAGCTGTGTGGGCTTCTTGGCTCATGGAGTTCTGACAATGACATGAAGGGGGGGGTCTTATCCACGGTAATTTAGACTTAGAGCAACTCTACAAAGTTATCTTGTCTAACCAGTCTAGAGGCGTAATTATCTTTAGTGAAGATAGATACTCCACCTCTTTTGGTTCTCACACCTTCAATTTGCAGTGTCAAAGTGTGGAAGGCATTGTAGCCTTGCAAGGCCGGGGTACTTTCTGCAGCCTTAAACAAAGTTTCTGTGACTGCACAAACATCAACATCTTCCAGGGAGAGGAGTGCTTCCAGAGACTGCTGTTTCTGATTTACACTCCTAGTGTTTAATAGCATGGCCTTTAGTTTCTTTGTGTTTGATATTTTCACGTCAGAAAATTTGTTTTTGTGATCTTACCTAAAAAAAGGCATTATGGTGGAGGCAAATACCTTAGCCATTAACCAAAAGTCTAGAGGTTCCAGGTAAAGGCCATCTCAGACAAAGCAGCATGGTCTATCCACCATGTCATCCCAGGCTGACAGGAACTGGATCCCCTTAGAATGACAACAGAAACTAAGCCAAATACTGAAGTCATTCATTTTTTTCTTTATGCTGTGGTATCATCATATGTGAGGTAAATGCATCTTAAGGGTAGGGACATACCTTGCTGGGACACATAATTACAGAGCTCAGTCATGTTCCTCTTCATATAGTCCAGAGAGATACACCAAGTCATTCAGACCAATATGAACTATGACAGAGTCATAACGGTGTATGTTGTTGAGAGACTTGACAGTGTATGTGTGATCTGATGAATCCTTACACCAGACACACAGCTGATTGTAACCTTCTCCTTGTTTAACCTGGTGAGTGGAGCATCTGTATATCTCACTATAGTGTTACCCATATCTAAAATTTTGGAATAGATGTGCATTACCTTAAGGGCTTTTTTAGTGAAACACTGGTGCTAGTGTTTTTGTGTGTTTTGGATGCTTTGGCTGTAATGTTAGGTGTAGCATGTTTGTGTTTTGGAGGTCTCTAGTGTTCAGATAGGTTTCTGCCAAGGGGGCATGAATATCAACAGTAATTTAACTTTGTAGAGAAACCATGTAATTTATTAAAGATGTTAAAAATGTATTTTATAATAATGTGTAGAAAACATGTGGAATGTCACTTTAAACTAAAATGTTCATGCTTTTGGGTTAATTGCAACAATTAAGTTTAAATGTAGATGGATGAGTATAAAATGGGGTTGTATTTAGATGGAAATATTCCTTGAAGGAGAAAAGGCCGAGGTACCAGAATAAATCTTTTTTGAGAATTTTTCTCCTGATTTGTGCTTTGTCCTGAACCTAGCCAACTTTTGTATTTACAGGTTTCTGGAGAGTACCTCCACATATGAAGGTTTATGTGTTGGGTGTATATTATGAATAGGAGTCATGGTGTGTGTGTAGAATACCTGTTTAGTGTTGCTGCTTTGGGCATGAGAGAGTAGTGATTCCAGATTTTTAGTGTAGGAGCATCTGTCACAAATTTTACTTGAGTGGTTTAGGAGTAATGGGTTGTCAGTGTACATGAGGCAGTTGCTGCAGTGCCTCAAAAAACCCATGTCAACCATTAGCAGGATAAGACACTATGCAGAAGATGGCACTCCAAATCCATAGTCTCCAGCTTTGCACAGTCTTGCCATTTATTGAGTATGGACAATTTTGTTTTGCTGTATCACGGTCACTTACCAGTATTTTAATGGGTAAAATGTTTTTAAATTAACAAAATTACTTTTGATGAAGGTTTGGCGTTGAGCTGGCACCTCGGCACCGTAAAAATCTACTGCCAAACATTAGCAGACCAGAGTTCTGCTGTGGTGACCCCTAACCGGGAAAAGCCGAAAGAAGAAGAAGAAGATACAAAATTATGTATAAAGTGGGTGATGGAAAAAACATACAAAAATAAATTCATGACATTCTCAGTCTTTACAAGACAAGTAAAATATTTTTCATCATGGCATATATTGGTTTATTTTAAATTAATAACTATTTCAGTTATAATTATATAGTGTGTGATTATGTGAAGTAGTGTCAGATGTGCCAGGGGCAGTAGGGCAGTGCATGTATAACATATGCCAGCATAGCTGGCTAGAGTTTTGTGAAGAATTATATATCATTTGAACATCAAACCTACTTGTACAGATGCTTGTGTTAAAAATGTGTTTGCAAAGTTGCTTGTGTTAAAAATGTATTAATAGTGGGTCCTAATGGACAGAAAAGACATATACATGCATTTCAGATTGTATTTCTGTAACTGCTTTAATGTATACATTTAACAGTGGATATTAGAGGAAAGATGTTAAGCTCAGCCCAGCTAACCTTAAGAAAAATAGCCTGAAATTAAATGACTTGGTTTAGGTCATAAAGCTTTTATCTCACAAGTCTGAATGCAGCCAAAGATGCAACGTCCTTCTACCGGAAGGGTGGAAGTGTTGGAATTGTTTTATAGCTTCCAGATGCTGTATTAAGCTTTAGCAAAGTTCTATGTGTGTATTGTGACACATCAGTGCCATATCCTGGCTCATTTGGTAGTCAGTTGTAGTGTGGGAAGCAAAAAGACAGGTGACCAGATGTGATGTCATTCTGTAGCCAGCACTGAAATTGTATTTCAATATTAGTGAGAGATGTGATAAGTGCATTCTGTTTTATGGGACCTCATCCGCCTTCATCTTGTCTTGCTTTAGTACGTAACTTCTTTTTCATTCGGCTTTTCTTGGTTAGGGGTCGCCACAGTGGATCACCTGTCCACTCATGATTGGCAGTGGAGTTTTACGGTGTCAAGTTGCCAGCCCGGCACCCAACCTTCCACAGAAGGCACACGGACGAACTCACACCTAGGGCCAATTTAGAGTGTCCTATCCACCTACAGCATGTATTTGGGATGTGGGAGGAAACCAGAGCACCCAGAGGAAACCCACATGACCACAGGGAGGACATGCAGACTCTGCACAGAAGGCACCCCAGCTGAGGATAGAACCGGAGAACCACTTGCTGTGAGATGGCAATGCTAACAGCTGCACCACTGCGGCTGCCCAGGGTAACTGTATTTCTTCAGTCAGTTAGAAAATATAGTGAGATTATCTAAATACTGTTTTCCTGTTATCTGTTTGAATCTTTCCCTCTATGCTTTTTTATATTTCTTGTTGGCTAAAACTCTGGAGTTTATTGTAAATAGATATTCAGTATTTTCATGTCTTCTTTTTTATTATTTATTATTAAATATATCTATACCTTTCATTGTAGCTGGTCTTTTAGAAAATATTTAAACTTTGAGAGCACTTGCATTAATTTGGTGACATTGTGGCTCCACATTCCTGAAAGTCTTGCTGCTTGGTGAAACATTACCATTTGTAAAAATATTAATTTTACTGAGAGTAATTGGGTACCCTGTCATGAGCCTTAAAGTAGCTGACTTTGGGTGTTCTGGTGACAGTGTATCTACCTTTTAGTCTGAGAGGATGTGGCAAAGCAGGTAAGCTGTTCCTGTCTTTCCCAGGTGTGTGTGGGTGAAAATCATATCTCAAAGAGAATGTGTGTATGTCTGCTACTTTGAACAGGTACAGTGAGCGCACTGATTTCACAGCGAGGGTGATGGAGGACTTGACTTGGAACACCTGGCTAAGTACTCAGCTCTGTAGCTGTGTCAGTGTAGAGTCTTATTTGGGGCCTGGAAAGAAAGCCCAGCCCCAGGACTGGAGTGCGCATTCCCTGGGTGCTCTTAAGCAAAAATGTACTTGGTGCAGAGACCTGCATCTGAAAATAGTGTATGTGTATATCTTTCTCACAGTGAATGTTCCCCACTGTTGTTAGTGGTGAGGATCGAGGCTCCTTAATCACTGGCCCAAAGGAGGGATGCGATATATTGGTGAGCAGTGGTGTGGATATTAACATAATTTCTGTGGTCTGTAAGCAGTTGTCACTAAAGGTGTGTGTACTCTCAGCAACCACAAAGTAAACACAGGGTTTCATTTTTCATAACAGTTTTATTTAATTTTTTACTGTAGTTTATCAGAGAAAGCAGGCAAAGAAATCAGCAGATGATTATGTAAAGCTGACAGTGAAGCAGTTGGTTAAGGTGTGCAAATCCAAAGGACTGGTGTATGCCAACTTGACTAAAGAGGAAATCATTTTAGCCTTAGTTGCAGATGCAGCACAGACCAACAACCAGGAGGACAACCAGTCTGGTGATGGGGATGTGCAGCTCTGAGAAACAGGACAATTCACCTTTTCCTCAGAGGATTTAAATATCCATCTACAATTAAAGAGACTTGAACTGGAGGCAAAACATATGGAATTAGAATCGGCAGAGAGACTGTGGTGTTTGAAGGTTCAAGAAAATGAGAGACTGCAGTGTCAACATGAGAGGGACATGCTGACTCTTTGACAGGAGTATGAAGGGAATGGGGAGGGAATAACCAAACCCTAGAAGCAACAAAGGTCAGTAAATTTCTTCCACAATATACAGAAGGTGATACTTTTGATAGTTTTATTTATATATTTGAAAGAGTATGTAGACAATATGATGCTGACCAAGGGCTCTGGGTACGGTTCCTGACTGCCTTACTCCATGGTAAAGCTGCAACTGCTGTTTCTAAATTGGCTGATACTGATTGTTTAAAGTATAACAAGGTTAAACAATGTTTATTGGAATAAAAAAATTCTGTGCAAACCCTGAAACTGGTACATAAAAAAGCCAAGTAAGGAAAGAACAAATGACCAGGAACCCAAGAGTCAACTACAGAAGTATTTAATAGGTTAAAAGAACACAGTTAAGTGCTTTCATCTTTATGAGTTTTTCAGAAATATGTCATACAGAAAAAGGAGCCATTGTTATAGAAAATTGCATCATTACACACCCCTGAAACAACCAATAATGAAAAAGGCTGTAAAAAAACTGTTTAAAAAAATCAAAGCATTTAAAGGAGCAGTGAACTCTAAACACAAAAGAGATTTTATAATTTGGAAGCTCTTAGCCTCACTTCACTCACAATAGACACATTTGTTTACATCAAGAAATTTGGCAGCATTCAAATAAAGCTGCCAGTACATCTTTCTTTGCAATAAGCAATTTTGCCAGTCACCACAATAAGCACCTGTAACAATCTGCTACAACACAAGAAATTTGAATGTAATAAAGTCAGCACAAAGCGAGGCATGTCGTGCCAAAGCACTCATTGTTGTTCTTCACAATACTGTAGTGATGCTGATAGATCCTTCTGTTCAAGGCATTTTTAGTCTTGCCAACATAAAATGCAAACAGACCACCGTCTCCCTGTTACAGTTACATTTATCTTGTGGCTTAAGGTCCAAAATTTTCTCATATAATGGACCCTCTGGGTTGATTTCAATGAAAGGACATTGTTTGCACCACCACATTTTCTTATCAGAAAAATAGTTTCTGAAAGCAGACTAGCTGTTCTTTCCAAAATCTTTTTAATGTTTGGTTTATTTTTAAAAGCAAAGCTTGGTGGAGATACAAAAGATGTTTATATCTCATCATTACACTGAAGCAAAAACAATTACTGCAAAGAATTTTCTGAATCTCCTTAGCATCAACAGAGTAGTTCAAAGTCATGTTAGAATGACAGTATTGCCTCTGTTCACCTACACACTCCATAGTACCCAATAAAGTCTCGTCTTGTTTAAAACCCTTACTAACAGGTGAATATTTAACTTCCCTCTCACAAAGGACCTGATGATACAGTTCATTGATCAGTGTACAGGGATATCCTTGAGCCAGGAACATAGATTTAGGCTTGTCAAATTGCACAATACATGTTTCATCATCCGATGTAAGATGAGATACCATGATGAACTGTCTCTCAACAACCACTTTTTTCTGATGAAAGGGGTGACAACTGGTAAAATACAAAAAAAAACAGTTACAAAATTTTGCCTTCCTAAAAATGGAAGCAACAAAACCTCCATTTATGTTCTTCCAAATTTCAGTATCCTGACAATTAACACCGCTTTTATCCACACTATAGATAAATTCAAGGAATGATGATCCTTCTAACTGCATGATAAAGTCATCAAACCGGGCACTGCTTCCCGACCAGATGATGAAAAGGAGGTCATCCAGGTAACAAAAATTACCATTAAACACTGCGGTGAACATTTAGGTTTTGTTCTTTTGTTCTAGGTAGCAAAAATATCTGACACAATGTGAAAAGAGACCAAGCTTGAAGACCTTTTCCAGTTCCCATCGCAGCAAGATCATATTGGCAAAATAGGGGCACTTGCACCCCCCCATAGCTACACCCTTAAACTGCTCATAATAGGTTCATAGGTTCATAGGTGTGTACTAGGCTAATAGCCCTGGAGCCTTTACAAGCCAAGCCCTTAGGATTACCTTGGCATCATGCCACCCCACCTTAGTACCCAGTGCCTATGTCGAGTAAGGCCACTGGAGTGATCCCTGGGGTGAATTTTCCATTTCCCATCCACTCATCAAGATTTCTCTTGAAGAGGGCCAGTGAGGTGTTCTGCTTGACATGTATGGGAAGTCTATTCCATAGCATGGACAGTCTCTGGCTTATGAGCCTGTCCCTCCACATGTTTTGTTGATTGTGGTAATGAGGTTGAGTTCTCTGGAGCATGTAGTGCAGAGGGATTGGGATTTCTTTAGAAGTAGCATTTCTAACAGAGATGGGTGAAACATGACTTTGTAAGTCAAGCAGAGATCGCCTCTAAGTAGGCAATATGAGACAGAGAATAGTTGGAGTTTTTTAAGTCTGTCCATATAGGACAAATGTTTAAGGCCTAGGATCCTCTGTGTGAGGTACTTTTGAGGCCTCTTCAGTTGTTGCAGGTATTTAGTGAGGTACATGCCAAATGGGGCATTGTACTCAATGATTGGCCTAATAAGGGAAGAGTAGAGGGAGGCAATGACCTCTTTCTTCCTGGATGCAAAACCCTTAGTAATGAGATGTGCCACATTGAAGGGCTTTCTGACCACAGTGGTAATGTGGTGGTCAAAGGAGAGGTTGTTGTCAACCTGTGTTCCAAGATCTCTTATAAAGCCTTCTGTATTCACAGACTACCATCAATGTGGTAATTCATGGGAACCTGGTTTTTCCCAAAGGGGATGACGGCACATTTTTTGGCATTGAGCTTAAGGCCATGGTTCTGACACCAGTCATCGGTCTCAGTGAGGCCTTTCTGTAGGATGTTAGCATCACTTGGGGAGTTAATAATAGCTCCCAACATGCAGTTTTTTGCAGACTTTGTCTGCCAGAGTCCCTTTGTGTTGGCCTGGACTTCAGAGAAGTAGATACCAAACAGGAGAGGACCCAGGACTGAACGCCGTGGGACTCCACTTGTAATTGATCAGCAGTCTGACTTGTAGTTAGCTACTTTTACATTGTGGGTTGTACTGGTGAGCCAGTTTGCAACTCACCTAGTGATGTAGGGGTTGATGCATAGCTTAGTGACCTTTTCTATGATTCATGAGTGGGGAATAGTTTCAAAGGCCTTGGCCAGATCAAGGTAGGCTGTATGAACCACCTTGTGTTCATCCACATCTCTGGTGACAAACTCAAAGAAGTTGAGCAAATTGAGCAGGCATGATCTACCCTTCACAAAACCAAACTGTGTGGGATCCAGAGTTTGGAGATTCCCTATATCCTTGTTTATTAGGTCCATGATGATGCGTTTCATAGCTTTGCATATCAGACTTGTCAGGCTAATGGGGTGATGGTTCCCAGGGTCTGTAGTCACTCCTGCTTTGTGGAGAGTGATGACTGTAGCAGTGCGCCATTCAGTAGGGACAAAGCCTAAGGTGAAGCTGTGATTAAACAGGCACATAGGCGAGGTGCCAGTTCATTCTGTAGTTTGTGTAGAACACAGCCAGGGATATTTTCAGGTCCCATAGAAGCTGCATTCTTGGCCTTGGACAGTGCTGTTTTAACCTGTGCAGCAGTAATACTGGGTGCCTGGCAATATACTGGTATTTTGACTGGTCCTGGGGGGGGGGGTAAAGTTGGCACTGAATCTGTCAGCCAGTATATTGGCAATATCTGTTGGCTTAGTATAGGAGGTACCATTGTGTAGTAGCTCAGAGCAAATCTGGGTATTACCGTGGAGATTCTTTACATAACTATAGAAGGCATTGTGGTTGTCTTTACTATCTGCTGCAATTCTGTTTTCATAGCTAGCTTTAGAGGATTTGAGGAGGTGATCTCAACTTTTTGTTGAGGCTGATAAGGTAGTTTTTCCAGGCTTGGGGCTTCACCTAATTCCACATCAGTTTCCTCTTTCTGTTGTAGAGTTTGTTTTTGGCAGGGGACCACCAGATTGGCTTCCATTTTTTTGGAGGAGGTTCTGTTGGGTATGGAAAGATACATGTATTTGTGTACATGTTCGTACAGTGCATTGGTGTATGATTTGGAGGTCATGCAACTATTCTCCATTTGCATGGGTGCCGTGAAGTTACCTACCTCTGTTTTTAGGAGTCCAAAGTTAGCTTTGGAGAAGTTTTTCATGGTGGTTACCTTTGAAGGGGGGGTGGGAGGAATGTGGATTTCTAAGGTGATTAGTTTATGGTCAGATCTAACCAGGGAGTTGTTGACTATTGATGTAGAGCAATGGTCACCCATGTTAGTAATGACCAGGTCAAGGATGGTGGTACCTCTAGTGGGGGTAAGAATTAGCTGGTCCAGGGCACTGGAATTAGTGAATTCCAGGAAACATTGGGCAAGTGTATTGGTATATGAGTAGTTTTCCCAGTTAATGGAGGGGTGTTTAGGAACATGGAGTGTGAGTCTTGGGACATGGTTGGGGACCTATAGCAGGCTACGACCTGAATCATAGGTTCATAGGTAGGTACTAGGCTATTAGCCCTAGGGTCTATACAAGCCTAGCCAACAATGTACCCTGGCTTTCGCCACCCAAGAAAATTATTTTCCTGTGCCCCTGTCAAGCAGAACCACAGAAGTGATCCCTGGGGTGAATTTCCTATTAACCATCCAATCATCAAGATTTTTCTTGAAGAGTGCTAATGAGGAGCTCTGTTTGACATAGATAGGTAGTCTGTTCCAGAGTATGGGAAGTCTCTGGGACAGGAATTTATTCCTCCAGCATGTTCTGTTTATTGTGGTAACAAGGTTTAGGTCCCTAGAGCGTGTAGCTCGGAGGAATTGGGATTTCTTTAAGTGGAGCATGTCCAACAGCTCTGGGTTTGACATAACTTTGTATGTTAGGCAGAGATCGCCTCTGAGTAGGCGATATGCGATGGAGTAAAGCTGGAGTTTTTTGAGATTGTCTGTGTAAGGCATCTGTTTGAGGCCAGTAATCCTCTTTGTGAGGTATTTTTGTGGCCTTTCCAGTTGTTGTAGATGTCTTGTGAGGTACATACCAAAAGGGGCATTGTACTCTATAATGGGTCTAATGAGTGATGAGTAGAGGGGAACAATAACCTCTTTTTTTCTGGATGAGAAACCTTTTGTGATGAGGTGTGTCATGTAGAAGGATTTCCTGACCACTTTGGCGATGTGATTATCAAAGGAGAGACTACTGTCCACCTGTGTCCCAAGGTCTCTTATCACACTTTCAGTGTTAAGTAGACTACCGCCTATGTGGTAGTTCATGGGTACAGAATTTTTACCAAAGGGGATGACAATGCACTTTTGGCATTGAGCTTGATACCATGTCTTTCACACCAGGCATCTATCTCAGTAAGGCCCTTTTGTAGGATGTCCACATCATTAGGGGTTTCAGTTATGGCTTCTAGTTTGCAGTCATCTGTGAATTTAGTTAGCCAAAGACCTTCTGTGTTAGCCTGTACTTCAGAGAAGTAGATACCAAACAGAAGATGATCCAGGACTGAACCTTGTGGTACTCCATTTGTCACTGGTCTGAAGTCTGATTTGGAGTCTGCTACTTTCACAGTGTGGGTTCTTTCAGTAAGCCAGTTGGCAACCCATCTTGTGACATAGGGTTTTATACCTAATTTAATGAGTTTATCTATAATTCCAGAGTGGGGGATGGTGTTGAATGCCTTGGCGAGATCTAGATAAGCTGTGTGAACCACCTTACCCTCATCTATGGCTTTGGTGACTATTTCAAAGAAGTCTATCAGGTTTAGGAGACATGATCTGCCTTTTACAAACCCAAACTGTGTGGGGTCCATGGTTTGGAGATCTCCAATGTCTTTGTTTATGAGTTCCATTATGATACGTTCCATGGCCTTGCAGACAAGGCTCGTCAGGCTAATGGTGTGGTAGTTCCTGGGGTCTGTTGTGGCCCCCCCTTTGTGGAGTGGGATAACTGTCATGGTGCGCCATTCAATTGGCACAAATCCTGAGGTGAGGCTTTGATTGAACATGGTACTTAGGTGGGGTACCAGTTCATTCTGTAGTTCATGTAGAAGGCAGCCAGTGATGTTGTCAGGTCCCATGGATGCTGTGTTCTTGGCTTTGGAGAGTGAAGTTTTTACCTGTGCAGCCATGATTATAGGAACTTTGCATTCTTCTGGTATAAAGATGGGCCCTTTAGGGGGTGAGAGGGGGGTAAAGTTAGCACTGAACCTATCGGCCAGAATGTTGGCTATATCAGATGGTTCTGTATATTTAGTGTCATTGTGCTGTAACTCAGAGGAGATCTGAGTGTTGCCATTGTGATTTTTGACATAGCTATAGAATGCTTTGTGGTTGTCTTTAGAATCAGTGGCAATTTTGTTTTCATAACTAGCTTTGGAGGATTTTATGAGGGATCTCAGCTTCTTACTGAGGTTGACCAGGGAGTTCCTCCAATCGTGGGATTTTACTCTTTTTTGCAACAGTTTCTTTCTTCTGTTGTAGAGTTTGTTTATGGCAGAAGACCACCAGATTGGCTTCCTTTTTTTGGAGGATAGCATTTTGGTTATGTTAGGGATAGCACGATCCATGCACTCGTGTAAGTGCTTATAAAGTGCATTTGTGTAGGATTCAGTAGTCGTACCTCTATTGTCCATCTGCATGGGTGGCATGAAGTTTGCCACTTCTGTCTTAAGAAGTGTGAAGTTGGCTTTGGAGAAATTGTTTTAAGGTTGTTTTCCTAATGGGGGGGGTGGGAGCGGGATGTGGATGTCTAGGGTGAATAGCTTGTGGTCGGATCTGACCAACAAGGATCTGACCTCTGGTGCGGAACATCGGTCACCCATGTTGGTGATGACCAGGTCTAGGATATTGCTGCCTCTGGTGGGGGTGTGGATAAGTTGATCCAAAGCGTTGGAATTGATGATTTCCAGAAAACGTTGAGCAAAAGAATTGGTACATGAGTAGTTTTCCCAGTTAATGGTAGGGTAGTTGAAATCACCCATTATTAGAGTGTTGGGTTGTACCGTAATATTTTCCAGTGTATCAAGAAAAGAGGAGTGGGAATCCTGGGGCATGGTGGAGGGTCTGTAGCAAGCTACAATCTGCATGAGGTGTTGCCCAGAGTTAGTTGAACTTGGATATCTCGGATGCATTATGCTGAGCAACTGGTTTGGAGGTGTGGATATCCTTAATGAATATGGACGTGCCTCCACCTTTAGTGATTCAGTCCGGGTTTGGTGGCCGAAAGGTGTGGTGTGAATTATAGCTTGGTAATGCAGGGATGCTCTCTGGAGCTTTGAACCAGGTGTCTGTCACTGCACAGATGTCAATGTTCTCCATTTTAAGAAATGCCTCGAATCGCTGTCTTACCCAATGTTAGCTGCACCTGAGGTATCTCAGATGCATTATGTTGGGCTAACAGTCTGGAGGTGTGTGCATCCTTTATGAATATGGAAACACCACCACCTTTGGAGCTTCAGTCCAAGTTCTGGGGCTGAAAGGTGTGGAATGAGTTATAGCCTGGTAGTGCAGAGGTACTTTCTGCTGCCTTGAACCAGGTCTCTGTTACGACACAAATGTCGATGTTCTCCATTTTAAGGAGTGCTTCGAGTGAGTGCATTTTGAGATTTAGACTTCTAGCATTTAGCAGTATGACTCTCAGATTTCATTTGTTTGTAGCTGTTACAGTGGTAATTTGGTCTTTGGAACACCACATAAAAAATGCACTATAGGGGTGTCAAAAGCCTTGGCCAGTATCCGGAAGCCCAGGGGTGACAGATGCAGGCCATCTCTGGCAAAGCTTTGAGGTCTGTCAATCATGCCATCCCAGGCAGACAAATACTGGATCCTCTTTTAATATTCTCCTTCAAAAGAAATAAAGGTGTTCTGCAGCACCAATTCCATGAACTCACAGACCAGCATGTTATCAATGTCTGAGAGAGATCCATATTTGGCAATCATTTCTTGAAACCATTTGAGCCCTTCCTCATGAGGGATAATGGTATACAGGCTCTGAATGTCACATGTTATCAACAAAAATTCATCATCATATTCAATGTCCCTGAGCCTATACAACACATCATAAGAATCAGAAATAATGTTCTTGAATTTACCACAAAGTTTCTTTAGTTTTTGATCAATAAACATAACTTTGCCAGTGGTTCAGTCACAAAGCTTTCAGCTGCAAATCATCGGCTGCATAGACAAGTTTGAAATACCTGAACAGATTTTTGGGATCCCAAAGATTTTTGGAATGAAAAGATGATGAACTTGCCCCATGGACATGGTGTCAAGCAGAGGTTCATCAACAGCTATGTTAATTGCCATGTAAGCAATGTTGATCTCATTAACTGAGACCATATCGTACACAGATTCATCATTCAATAGTGTAAACATTCTGCCAATATACTCCATGTGGTCCATAACCACCAATCCTCAACCTTTATCAGGCTTCATACACCTGATATTCTTGTATTTTGTGATGCTGCATAAGATATCTCTATTTTGCTCAGATAAATTATAAAAGCCTTTCCTGCTGCTATCATTTACAAGGCCCTTATATCTCTCTCACAGGCATTTTCAAACATATTGAAGTCAGGGTGGAGGGGGATTTGTGACACTTTTTTCTTTTCAAGTGACTAGAAGGGTGGGTCAACATTGAAGAATCTCCAAATACAATTTTAAAGTTTAGTTTTCTAGTGAAGCGTTTAAGATCTATGAGAGTGCTCTCCATATTAGCTCAGGCTGAGGGTATAAACTTAAACCCTTTAAGAAACAAGCTGTGTTGTTCTAGCCCAATGTACACATCACTGTAGTTAATATTAAAATCAAAATGAGACTTAATAGACATTACCTGAAACTTGAAATGACCTTTGTTCCAAATCTATGCACTCTACCATCTCCTGTGTTGATTCATTCGACCTGTCCTGCTCCCCCAGGAATTAGCTGGTCTCTGACCATTCGATAGGTTCACTGTCATCCAGCCCCTCCTTTGATTTGTTCACCAGATGATCAAATCTCTGAGGGTGGTCCTGGTCTAAAGGGATATCTCTTTCAGGGTCAGCCTCATCAGGGTCAGCCTCAGGTATATCCTGAAAATCATTGCTGGGATTCACAGAAGAATCAAAAAAGCAGGAGCCTTCAGGTGGTGCTGGATAAGCTTTCCTTGTAGCGTAATCCTTATCATCTCACATAAGCTTCTTTTCCTTTGTCCTTTTAATCTGTATTAATTTGTTCTCAGTCACCTGAAACACAATGTTGAATTCACTTTGTGCTTATGAAACTCAGGATCTGATGTAACTGAATCCACTAGCTTAGCTATTTCTCCCTTATGCTTAACCATTCAACTTTCATTTTATTTAATGATAAGATGGGTAAGCTCCAAGCTGGTCTTAACAAAAAACTCCAGTAACTCTACATGGAAGAGTGAATTCACTTCTACTCCTTGGGGATACTTCCATAGTCTGAGGCCTTTAGGAACATGCTGCCTTCTAAGACTACCCCCCCCCCAAAAAAAATGGTTGTCCAGCTGAAGTGCTTTATACTTGTACAGTGATTTATCCAACAATGAGAGTTGCTCCTGTAATGTAAGAAAGTGGCCCTACACTGAATGGATATATTCTTTATCTGGTCAAAAGTCAGTTTTATCTAACCATTTAGACACATTGTTCACAGATGAAAAGTCACTGGAAGGGTTGTTAACAAGTAAGGGTTGACTAGCAGGTAAACTTGACTCATTACCTTGCTTAGCATACCCTCCAGTGGAAAAACTTACTCCATTGTTGCTCACTAAAGCAGCACCATTACAAGCATCTTGGATTTGAGACAAACTCTGAGACAGAAATAAGCAAAGTTAAATTACCAACAGCATTAGGGATGTCCGGAATGACTTGCTCCAGTGAATTGTATGCTGACATAACAGGGTAGCTTTAAATTCAACAGCAAATAAACCAAAAATGTCATTTAAACTTTGAAAATGGAATGTAAAAATCCAAGTAAGGAAAGAACAAATGACTAGAAAACCACGAGTCAACTACCGGAGAATTTAATAAGTTAAAACAACAGAGTTTAATGCTTTCATCTTTATGACTTCTTCAGAACTATGTCATACAGGAAAATGAACCATTCTTATAGGAAATTACATCATTACACACCCCACAGAAACAAACAATAATAAAAAAGGCTGTAAAAAAATGTTAAAAAAAACAAAGTAGATGGGGCGTGGCCAAGATGTCAGAGTGAGTGCAGTAGTTTTTCATTGCTCTGTTCATGAGATTTATTTCTGACAGGAATTAATTAAACATTTTTCAAATATCTTGGAAAAAACTGCCTATAAATTTTCCTTTCACTATTGTGGATTATTATAAGAAGAAAAAATAATAATCTTCAGTAAAATTCTTCACAAAAATCCTGACAGAACATCAATTGCTGAATACAGATACTTGAAATATGAGTCATTCAAAGTCATCTGCTCTGGATAGTTCTATGAAGAAAGAACTACAGACTATAATTACAAGTATACAATATCTCTCTACAAAAATGGATAACCAAGAAAATATCATGGAAAACATGAAAACAGGAAGTAAAAAAACAAATTCGGGAATTAAAGGAAATTATTTCAAAGCACTCAGATCAAATAACCAGTATAGAATAATCTCTAAATGAAATAGACAGGATCTAAAATCAAGGTCAAGAAGAAATAATATTAGAATTTATGGAGTTCCTGAAAAGACAGAAGGGAATAACATGATACTTTTCCCGAATAACTGGTTACCTAAAATACTAAACCTACCAGAGTCATTTTCTTATGGAATCGAAAGGGCGCATAGATCTTTGTCAAACCCTTCTATATTTAAAAACTTAACTTCAACAAGATCTATCATAGTTAAGTTTTTATCAACACAGGATAAAGATTTGGTGTTAAAGACTGCCTGGTCGATGGGTCCTATTCAGGAAAATGGAAAAGTCATTAGATTTGATAATGATTATACATCTGTGACAATAGCAAAGTGAAAAGCCTGTGTTCCTTTCATTAAAGTTCTAAAAAGAGCTGAAATAAAAGCTCAAATACGCTTCCCTGCTAGATTGAAAATCATACTTCCAGATGGTCAGAAAATCTTTAATAACATCGAAGAGGTAACAGAATTTGTCAAAAAACATAACCTACTATACAAAATTGAAGATATGGAACTCTCTACCCCAAGCCTAAAGAGACAAGCTACAAACGGCAAAACAACAGCAAATGATAAATCAACAAAAAAACTTAAAGGGAAATAAAAATACTAACTTCTAATTTCCAGCGGCATTTTTTCCTATGGTAATATGTCCAATATTATAAGCTATTAGGTAAGATTTTACATTAACATATTCATAACTAAAAATATTTAATACTTCTGTTTTATTTCTAATAACAATTCTCACTAGTTATTTGTGACAGCTTTCTGACTTCTTCTTTCTTCTTTGTTATGTAGCACTATTTCCTTTATAGATTATAATATAAACAATAATTGAAGGGCTCATAAATTATAAATATTGGCAGAGCTTTATAAGATTGCGCCTTATATCTAATTTCAATTAATAATGTGTTGAGTATTGTTCGTTTGGTGTTGGATTAGTATTTGGAACAGCTTGTGTGTCTTTATTGCATTGCTTGCCATTTAAAATGGAATTGTGATGTTCCTAGATGTTGAAAGGGGTACTGCCAGGTTTACGCTGCTTATTAGTGACTTTTGTTGCCCTTGATTTGTTTAATCAACAAGCGTAACATGTATTTTATTATAAATATTCTGTGTGGACGTGTTTAGGCAATACCGGCACTCTGTAGTCACTTGTGAAGTGTAGTTTTAATGTTGTAGTGTATATAGCATTGTACTACCCTGCTTAACTTGTTTTTTGTCTTTTACATGCCTTTAACACTTTGCGAGTGTACGACAGTTAAGAAAAGCTTGAAAATACCTGAAAAGCGTTATGTTCACCTCACGAATGCAATATTTTGTTTCTCAAGCTTCATGAGAAGCAAGTCACGAGCTAAGCATCAAATCCTTGTTTTTGAGCCTGGCGCTCACTACAGAAGTGTTTAATGATGATGTAATGTCATCTGAGTCCGGTCGCACATAGGAAAAGCGGCGACAGAGGGAAAAAAAACGTAGCAAGGAAGTTATTACTGACTGAAGGCTTTGAATGCTTTCAAAGCATTCTTTGGACTATAAGTTTGCTCCTTGCAGTAAAATAATAAAATATTACATGCTTCTTATCTCAGAAACAAGATCTTGTTATATACATGTAGCGAACTGTTATAGTCACAGTCTAGTTAATTTGCAAAGTACAATCATTACAGATGGCTTCAGAATGTTTTATTTTCATAGGTTTGAATTCAAATTTCACTGACATTGTGATAAGCATGCTCTGTGGTAACGGAATCTATAGATAAACAATTTGGGAAAAATAAATAATTTACAAACAAGGAACTAAATGTGATCAACAGAAACTAGCAAATTCCTAATTATAATATTGATACAATAATTAAATAATTGTGCTAATTTTTCAAACTAACCCAAATGTATCTACTTAGGAGAGATCGGAAAGTGCTGGTATAAAGAATTTTTACAAGTTGTAGACAGCTAACCAAAGGGTAATGTGAGTGAGATAATATAATAAAAGAGAAGTGGGTGAACATTCTACATTTTGATGTTCATCGGTTCATAGGTTCATACTAGGCTATCTGCCCTGGGGCAATTATAAGCCTAGCCCGATTTTGTTTGGCTTACGCCGCCCCTTGATTTGAGTATACCGTGCCCTTTTTACAGTTTAGTTTACTGTGCCTCTGTCTAATAGTGACACGGAAGTAATCCCCGGGACAAACCTACGATCCCCCATCCACTCATCAAGATTCTTCTTGAAGAGATTCAGTGAGGTGCTCTGCCTAACATGAATTGGAATTCTATTCCAGAGCAAATGGAGCCTCTGGGTTATGAATCTGTCCCTCCAGCAAGTCCTATTTATTTCTGTGCTGAGGTTCAAGTCCCTCGAGCGTGTGGCTCTAAGGGATTTAGATTTACTGAGGTGGAGCATGTCCATTAATTCTGGATTGGACATAGCTTTATATGTCAGGCATAGAGGTGCAGGGTTTGAGTCTCAAAAGGGATAATTGGCTAGGCTTAAAATAGCTCGCAAAGGCAGTTAGCCTAGTACTAATCTATGAACCTTTTCTATAGATCACCTCGAAGTAGGCAGTATGCAACTGAGTAGAGCTGGAGTTTTTTTAACCGAGCAGCATATGGCATCTGTTTGAGTACCTTGATCCTCTTGGTGAGGTACTTTTGGGGTCTTTCTAATTGCTGCAGGTGTCGGGTAAGGTACATTCCAAAAGGGGCATTGTATTCTATGATGGGCCTGATGAGGGATGAATAAAGGGGCACGATTACCTCTCTTGATCTAGATGTGAATCCTTTCTTGATGAGGTGGGCCATGTAGAAGGTCTTCCTAACCACTTTGGCAATGTGGTTGTCAAAGGAGAGATTGCTATCAACTTGGGTCCCCAGATCCCTAATTACTTTCTCTGTACTTAATGGTTTACCGCCTATGTGGTAGTTTGTGGGCACATTGTTTTTGCCAAAGGGTATGACTGTACACTTTTTGGCATTTAGCTTTAGACCATGGCTCTGGCACCCTTTGACATGCAAACAAGTAAACATGCTTATTGCCAAAATATCGTATTAGATATCAACATATAGTTAATAGCTAACATAAGTGCTGTATGTTTATGTACTTGTTAAACAGAAGAGATATTAATAACAGTGTGTTTGGAATGAATGCATTTCTGAAATGCTAAAGCTTAAAAGCAATAGTAATATTACACTGATAGAGCAATAATGAAATAAATGAGATAAAATAATGATTGCAAATTACATTCAATATACTTGAAACATCAAACATCATAACAGCATAAAGAGTCATTCACAAATTATAGACAGTTAAAAGAGAATGGGATGGGGAAAATATGGAAATGCGGACAGGATGAGCATACAGTTACTTGTATTTTATATGTTGACATATAAACAAGTAAAAACATGTTTTGTCGAGATGCCATGCATAGTTGTCATCATATAATTAACAGCTCTCATAAGTAATGTTGTTTTATGTACTTGCTAAATTGAATACATAATAATTGTAATGTAAATTTGGAACAAATGCACCTCTGAAGTATTAAGGTTTGAAAGCAATAGTAGTAGTAGACTAATGAAACAGCAGGGGATAAATGAGATAAAAGATGATTGTAAAATATGCTTATTACACTAAATATATTTGAAATTTCTAATATCTTAACAGTATAACATGGAATGCTCATTACCTTTGCTTAAACAACTTACATATGGAATATAAATAACATGTATAAAGACAATAGTTGAGAGGGTGGTGAGTAAGAAAGAAAATAAAAATAAAGATTACTAAACCTCAATTTAGGAACATATTAACATGAAACATTAGCTAAATAAAATAATAATTGTATTTCTTTCAGCTTAATGAGAATTTTGAGCCTTTAGATTGCTTATGAAGTTATATTTATGTATGTTGATTTATGAGAGCAGAACCTTATTAATATAATGCAGGAACAAATGTTAAACATAAATATTTAATACATAACTAGCCATTATTTGCAACTTATAAACATTTTATAATTTGTTATGTGTTTTAAGATATTTTGGCACTTTAAACGCCAATACAGGGTATTGTTAATATTGAACATGAATATCTGTATACTAAGTGCAGAAGCAACAATGTAACGGTTGACTGGTTGTAGGGATGTTTGTGGTGGTAGCTAAGATGATGTTATCATCAAGCCAGGAATTTAGATTTCCATGTTTTGTTTTGTATATAGTTATATATATTAAAATTTTGTTATGCAATTCCATTTATCTGCTCATAACAAAATTCAATGGAAGTATTTGTACTATTTTGAATGTTCTCTTATAAGTGATGTCTTTAAACGTCAATGGCCTCAATAATCCTTTTAAAAGAGGAAGTGCAGTTAAATACTTGAAACTGAATAAAGTAGATATAGGGGTTTTTACAGGAAACACACATTGTTAATAAAGACTTAGACAGATTATCTTTTAACGGTTATACGATTCTTGCAGAGTCTCATTATCAAACTAAGAAAAGAGGCACGAAGATACTATGGAGAAAAACATTACCAATACCTAAAATCATTGATACCTTTGCAGATAAGAATGGCATGCTATGCTTAGTAGTTTTAGTGATAAACAAAAGATATATAACATTAGTAAACTCTTACTGGATATCTGGTTTTGGAGCAATTACTGCAAATAAACAGCTGCAGTTAATAATTTCCAAAGCCAAAGATGAAATATTACATGCAGGAGACTTTAATTGTCTCATTTCTGATAAAGATACTACAAAAAAGATAAATTTAAAGTATCTTCTGCAGCAAAAAAGTTAAAGAATTTCATTAATATATTAGATCTTAGAGATATTTATGCTCTAAAAGAAGCTCACTCATTGGAATACACTCACTATTCATATAGGTATGGTACACAAACAACAATTGATAAAGTTTTAGTTACAAATAATATATTTTATAAATTCAAGAAGTCTTAATTTGCTTGTGCCCATTGTCAGACCATAATGCCTTATTTGTTAAGCTTAATATCATGCCTAAAGACTTAATAACTTGGCGAAGATTACCTGTCTATATAACTACATTAAAAGGATTTAAAGAGTGGCTCCTTAATGAAATAAAACTTTTTCTAGATATTAATAATAATAATGAGACTTCAAAGGTCATACTTTGGGATTCACTAAAATCTTACTTATATGGTAAGATCATAAATTGGTATCTAATCAAAAGAAAGCAATGGGAAAATGAACTAACGCAACTACAAATAAATATAGATAAAATAAGGAAAAGTTTAAGTACCAAAGACATAAGAACAAATTCAGAGCTAAACACATTAAACAATAGATACACAGAAATTTTAAAACACAAAGTGACAATAAATCTAGAAAAATTAAGAATTCAATCCTATTCAGTGAACCCCAAACACATACACAGATTGGCAGCCAAAGCAAAACATATAGCTGGCCTTAACCATATAAAATAAATAATTAACAATAAAGGAATTAAAACAAAACACGTTACAGAGCCCAAAGAAATATTGGAGGTCTTTAGAGTACATCACGAGAGGTTAAACAATACAAATGTTGATTCGGTAAACAGTGCCCTTACGAATAATTTTCTGAAAGAAAATATTAACAAAAAAGTAACAAAACAACAAAATACTAATTTGCTTAAGCCAATAACATTAAAAGAAATTAAATAATGTATTCTAAACCTTAAAAGCAATAAGGCACCTGGATTAGATAGAATTATTGGAGAGATATATAAGTTGTTCCCAGAAGATACTTTAAAAATTTTGCAGGTAGCTTATGAAGAATTTAGAAAAAATAAGAGCATTTTTCCATCATGGAAATATGCTATTATATCTCCCATTCTAAAACAAGACAAAGATCCTAAGCTAGTGACATCATATCAACCTATATCTCTACTAAATGTAGATGATAAAATCTGTACCTCAATACTTACTAAAAGATTAAATCAGTTAATTCCGAGAATAATAGAAAATGATCACGCAGGTTTTATTTTGAATAGAAAAGTTCAAGACAATGTTATTAGGCTCTTAACCCTGATAGATGTTGCAAATAAGAAAAAAAAGAACTATCAATAATTAGTTTAGATATTGAAAAAGCATTTGACTCTCTATCTTGGACATATTTATTTAAAGTATTAGAAACTTTTAATTTCTCCAATGATTTCATAGAACTAATAAATACCTTATACAAAAATTCTGTGTCATATATTAAAATCAGGGCATTCTTATCTAACAAAATTCAAATAGTAAAATGAACTAAACAAGGTTTCCCATTATCGCCTCTGTTATTTGCATTATCAGTAGAGTCATTTGCAAACTACATAAGAAAAAATGATAACATAAACAGTTTCACTCTTAATTCAAATTATTCTTCAAAAGTACAGTTATTTGCTGATGATATAATACTAACCATGGGTAATTTAAACTCTTCAATAAGGCATATTGCAGATGCTATAGAACTTTTTGAGAAATGTTCTGGCCTAAAGTTCAATAATAATAAATCTGAAACATTATTGATAAATAGTAAAGTAAGTTCAGAATGGAGAAAATATAATAACTTTAACTGGGGAAATGAGTCTATTAAGTATTTAGGTGTGTATATAAATCCTAGTTGGAAAGAAAAAATACAAGTTAACTATAGAAATCTAATGGATAAAGTCAAAGAATATATAGACAAGTGGAATAAAATGTTCTTTACTTTTGAAGAAAAACTAATACTAATAAAGATGTGCATTCTTCCTAAAGTTTTATGTGTGTTTCAATCTATAATTATTAGCCCTCCAAAAAAAAAAATAATAATAAAACAATTAAATTCACTTTTAATTAAGTTTTGATGGTACCCACAAAAACCCAGAATACAATATGATTGGCACAATAGAGATTGGGAAAAAGGTGGAATCACATTCCCAAATTTAGAACTATATGCTGATTCAGTTACAATTCATATCATAAGTAAGTGGTTAAGTAACAAGTATACATCAAATTGGAAAGATTTGCATACAAACATTTTATTATCTAATATAGATGAAAAAATAAACCATCCCCGGGATTCATGAACGCTGCGCCAGGCGGACGCATAGCGTAGGTGTTACAACGCCAAATATGGCCGCCGAGAGATTCAGGTACGATCCAATTCCACGTGCACTACTGGCGTGCGCTGGATCTGTGCCGCCTCCAGCGTAGGTATGCTAAACACCCCATGTGCGGTGTTGCACCATGCAAATGAAGGCATATAGCGATCCACGAAGTGGCGCAGGCGTAGCATAAGGGTACGGCAATGTAAACCAAAAAAAAAAACGGTTTACATTTACCCAAACATAACATAGGAGTAACGGAATGCTGTCAACATCAGGTATCACACTGTTGCCATATGCCAATGGCGAAAGACACAGAGAATGTCAAAAGAAAACATGCACAACATGTAAATAATAACATAAATGGTATGTCCACAGAAACTCACAGCAGAACCCCAGGACATGTCTGCGGAAGGTGCTAAACAATGAAATAATATGACAATGTCATAAAACAGCAGTGTAATACACATCAGCCTCACAGCCACAATACACCATGGTATGCATGGAAAGCCACATCCACGGTGCAAGGGTTGCCAAGGAGTCGCAGCAGTGTTCGGCGCGGTAACTATGAATTAGTAGTCAATGCCATGCAAATGAGGCAGATAATACTGAATCGCAAAACCCCAGCTGGCGTAAGGCTGTACCAAATGGCGCAGCGGTAATACACCGAGGAGTGGCTCAGAGGGAATACATGTCACCTGCAGAGGGGTGTGCTACTGTAGGAGGAAGCACATTGGAGCTCTGCAAACCTGGGCTGTACATTGCACATCACAGCTGCAGGACCGGCGTGTGGGGAAATAGTTGAGCTGAGAGCACACAATGCGCACAGAGGTGCATGTGCACAAGGATGACTACGTTCCCTTAACCCAGTCATGTGACGCTCGCCCCGCAAATAACATCGGATACAGGAAGGTGATGTTGAGAATATGAGGAAATGCGGAAGCAGTGTAATTGGAGTAGTAATGAGCAATCAATGGTAATCAACCCACGTAGGCCAATCGGCGGTAGCTGACAACTCTGCATGCAGAAACCTGCAAAATGGCATAGGGGAGGCATATGAATGCAAAGAAAGTAGGGGAGGCAGCAGATTGCAAAGAGTGAAGACCTGACACAGCAGAGCCAAGTAGACCAGCAGCATAACGGCGGCGGCACACAAAACGCATGATATGCCATGTCTCAGAAACTACACATGACAGGGCTCTGCAGGATGCATGCCAGGAAATAGTAGGTGCAACGTGCAGAAACAGCAAGGTAAGGTCGAAAGCTAATCCATTGCAGGCAAGAGTAATGCAACACCAAAGGCAACAGCGTTGCAGTGCCAACGGTAAAACACGGAAGATAATCCCCAGATACGGCCGCACAGACACACCCTATGACATCACCGGGTATACAGCACAACAGTATAAAGTGTGAATGCACACAACACGCAGCCGTGTATTCCCAAACGCCGCACCATAGGTGTAAACAGACGGGGAACTTTTAAAATGTACATGTTGGGTGCCGCCGTGGCCGTGATCCATCAGCATGTGTTAGAGACAGATGGAGTTGTGGAGGAGGGTGCTGACAACTACCGTAGGCCTCAGAGGAGAAGGAGAGTGTTCAGACCAAGGGTAACCTACCAGGGGCTACAAGACCTGGCGATAGTAGAGCGTTACAGGGTGGATAGGGACACTTTACAGCAAATAGTGGAGCTGTGCCGGCCACGCCTGAGAACAAGAAACAACAGAGGGGAGCCCATCCCAATGGACACAAAGGTATGTGTAAGCTTGCGAATAATGGCCACAGGTACCTTTCAAAGGCCAACTGGAGATATAATGGGCATCTCACAGGCATCAGCATCCAGGGTACTACACCAGTTTCTGGATGCCATGTTACCACATGCCAATGAGCATATATACTTCCCCAAATCTCAGGAGGAGTTGGCCAGCAATATGTCCGCTTCCACCATGTGGCACAATACCCGGAGGTACTGGATGCGATAGACTGTACGCACATACAAATCAAGTCACCACCTGGGGAGCAGGGTAGACGCTACATAAACCGCAAGGGATTCCCCTCCATCAATTGCCAGGTCGTGTGCAATGTGCAGGGCATTATCATGGATGTGTGTGCTGGCAGCCCTGGAAGCTAACACGACTCCCATAACTGGCATGCCTCACAGCTGTACCAGGTATTCGCCAGGGGGGACATCCCACAAGGCCACCTTGTGGGGGATGCTGGCTATGCACTGGAGCCGTGGATGATGACTCCCATCAGAAATGCACACACACACATGCAAGAACACCATAATGAGGCACACGCACAAACCAGAATAATCATAGAGCGTGTGTTTGGGATGCTGAAATCACGGTTCCGGTGCTTGGATACATCCGGTGGAGCCCTGCAGTACTCTCCAGACACATGTGCCCACATATTCATAGTATGTGCCATGCTACATAATATGATCCTGCGGAAGCAGCTGCTGCAGGGACATAATGGTGAAGGGCCACAAAGCCCACCACAACTGCCAAGGCCAGTCCAGGCACAGAGGGTTCAGGACCATGAACACCTTGTGCCAGCCCCAGTAGGCAGACAGAGGCGTACCCAATATGCCTATGCCCTGGCAAAGAGGGAACGTATAGCACATACTCTGACAGCATAGGCCCCATGGACTGACACCTCCCTACCTGCACACACAGTGAAATGGACAGCACACAAACATGGCCACCCATAAAGTGTACCGTATGGGTGGCCCCATGTGTGACTCCAACATAGGCAGCACCCAAACACTGCACACCCAACAGCCAGCGAAGCATGGAACGCCAACACCTGAACCGTACGCGGGTCCTACAGCAGACGGCGTTGCTGTATGCTGCCACGTTCGCCGCAAGGTGTATACATATAGACATGTAGATATGTGCATATACAGATATGCAGATAGATATAATTACATACATAGAAATATATGTACACATATACATATAAGTACAACAGGTAAGACAGGGAATCAGAGGGATGTAAGGTGACAGAGAAGTAACACGCGATATCTGTACATAGTAAACATAGTGAAAGACAACCTGAGCATCCGGGAGGTTTAACAGAAGAGGAAACCGCCACCCATGGAAAGGTCAACATACCGAAATGCATAACCGTGAGTCGGAATGATCGCCAGGCCACAGTACAGTAACAGTACATGCGCAGGTAATACTATGATGATATGAGGGGGGAGGTAGACACTGCCGGTGATGCGCCCACAGGTACTGTGTGCAACCGTCCCTGTGACTGCCGCAGTATGTGTATGTGTGCGGTGAGGGTGCCATGTGTTTCGCTGTGCGAGTGTAATGTGTGTGCCACTGTAAAATGTGTATGTTGGTGCCATGTGAGAGGCGGAGTGGAATAACATGTGTAGGCATACAGTACAGTAACCCCAGGTGTATGTACACCAGTAGTCCCAAAGTAGTACTGAGAGCCCCACACTGGCTAGGCGTGTGGCGACGTATAACGATGCAAAGTGAAAATGTCCCAGAATGTACCACAGGAATATACCCCACATGAAATGGAAAGGCTGTATGTACTAATCATGACCGTATGTATGACACGATATGCTAATTGCAAAACGATACGTCGGCAAAGTTACACAACAATAGGTATGTACCGCGGAAATACGCATGTGCTACCCCGGTACTGATCGTGGCCACGTATCGGCCCATAAACACTGCTGTGTGTTCTACAAGTGTCAAACAAGCAATCACCACCTGAATAGGTGGCAACCACTGGCAAACAGGCCATCCCAAGTACAGGACCACAATGACTGTAAATATCCGGGACAGAATGACAAGGGGTAGTCGTCACGTACAAACAACCGCAGATATACCACCGATGTGACAGAGGAATACATGCAGGAAGCACACACGCAGGCGATACCAACACCACATGACAACAACACAACCTACACTCCCAGAACAACAGACAAGTAACTGTCAACTCCCCAGGCAGGGATGGACCACAGAGACAAGCATACCGTGTATGTAGAGATGCAAGGCCCACAACCCGTATCCGTCACCTACAACCTCCGATATTCCCCATCGCACATATCAAAGGGATACAAGCCGTAATAGCAGCACAAACATACAGGCAGTCAATGACAGCTGCATAACCGCAACATCTCGCATGGGAAACACTATCAACAGCGGACGCATACTTGCATCCGTTGTTTAAAGGAATACAACAGCTATGTTACACATCCGAATGCAAAACGCCATCAACAGACGCCGTCAGGACAGGGACACCCACATGTCGAACATAATACCATACCCAACACACACAATCCACGGCTAACACCACTGCAAAATGTACCTGTCGCCACACATAGCGGCTGCAGTTACACATAACATAACACAATACAGACCATCTCCACGAAGGTAGGGCAAATAGCCAACGCCCAGGTGAGGAATGCAACCATACCCTAGTTACGACGCGTAATGTACGAATGGAGTAGATGCACAGGTGATATGCACACAAGTACACACTGAGGAACAGCTATTGGTGTGATGAACCCACATATCGCAGGTATCGACGGATATAAGGATGAGTCCCAGGATATACAACCCATATGCTCATACCGAACTAGTACTCTAAAATGGATAGAGTAAGAAATCGGAATAGTGATACACACAACGAAAAACGGAAGGAAACACAGACAAGGTATGTAGAACCCACGATATGTACGGGTGTGTAACACGTGATGTGTATGACGAAGCTTGTACTGTATGTGAATGGTGTTTGTAAGTAATGATACTTGTCCATAATGCAGAGAGTGGTGATAGGTGGTTATGTAGTGCTATCCTGCTGAGCATACCAACGACTGTGGACACCGTGTGCACAGCAGTGGGACATCATGTACACAGCCGGGATAACACAAGGGCTGCCACAGGGGGGCATAACAGAGAACAATGCCACACCACACGCCGATGCTGGCAGTGGATGTCCAACAAGGAAGTGCCATAGCAGGGGATAGGACATGTATGTATACTGTCACAGCACACATGTGTATGGGCATATACCGTCGATGTCATACATAATGTGTGCCTGATGTGCACGTATGCCTTGCAGTAGGGGATACTATGTCAACTATGTGTAATGTAAAGCTGTCATGGTGGATATGACAGACATCATACACAGTATCACAGGCATATCATGCATAATGGAGTTATTGCCTATCGGTATGTACAATAACAGGATACGTATGGCCTGTACATATGGGACAGAGTAGTAGCATAATAGCCATCCGAAATGGAAGGAACACCAAGTAACCATGGCCAAATGATCTGTAGCAGGTGCAATGTGGGCAACAATGAAGTCCGGCAGGTCCATGTGTAAACACATGTGCAGTGTACACAGTAGTGTCACCTCCCCATGGTAGTGTCCAGTGAACAGCAGAGGTGGGTGTCAACTGCATGTCTACACAGTACTGCTGCTGTGGTGGTACCATGACTACGTGTCACTCAAACAGCAAGGGAGCTATCACATGAACAGTGCCACTGTGTGTCCCTGTGGGATGTGCACAGGACCTATGTTCCACAGCATGGTGTGTGTTGTGTCTGCGGAAGTAACACAGAAGCCCAGCCCATGCAATGTGTCATGTGTGCACATATCCATGAGTGGTCCATTCACACTGCCCACTGCAATTGCCATGTATGAGTACTACATGCATCAGTAATGCGGAGGACATGGTCCATGTCAGAGCAGAAGACACCCCTGTGTATGTGGTATGCAGATGTGTACAGATGTGTTTTCCATCTGTCAGCCGCATATGTAAACTGTCTGAGCCTGGTACACATCATGGCATGACAATGCTGTGCCATGTAAAGTCATAGCCGTTGTGGAAGGTACACCACGAATGTGGTATTGTAACCTTGCCCGTGTGTAGATGTGTGTATGCCACAGGTACAATGGCTACCTATGTACTAGCATCACACACAGTACAGATAGGTGTGGCCCTGCAGATGTGTACCCATGCCACAGTGGAATACAGTAACCACAGCACCATGTGGGGCATTTGTGTGTACAGCAATCATGTACAATTTGATATGCATGTACGGGGACAGTATCCATGTGATACTCAGTGGATGAATGTTGCTATGCAAAGGTGATGTGCATGCACCATGTGTCATGCATCCTGATGCCATGACACCCACATGATGTATCTGCCACACCGACACCCGTACGGTTGTTATCAGTATGAGCTGGTGGAACTATAATGGTGCCAGGTATGTAGATGTGGGATATCTAGGCATGGACAGTACTCTGTGACAGCATGTTGTGTATGTAAGCAAATAGTGAACATGAGGGGCCCCATGACTGAGGACTGTGTAATGCCATATGTACCTGACATGTAGTAGGTAGCATGATATGCTTGCACCACTGTGTGTCCTGTCCAGGAGTCATATAGCCTAACATCCTGAGACACAGGGTATGATGTGCAGGTGGATGTGTACGTTGCCAATACCAGAACGTGGAATGGTACTGAAGGGCAATGTGAGGACAATGTCTGATCTGTTGCCCTCTGTACCACACCAACCACCCATGCAGTGGTATGACAGGTGGCCAGCATGTGTATGTGGCGTGCTGTGGCACACAGAAGCCCAACAAGGGTGCCAGTAAAGGCATGGAGGTCATCAATGAGTGCGTGAAGCACATTTGTGAGGATGTGCCCCAGTGCCATACAGAATGGTTCAGTCATGGGTGTACGAATGCAGTCCCACACGTGCAATGCAGTGCCACCCATGTGTAGTGCGATAGATGCGGCAGTGTGACGGTCAAGGTACACAATGTCCGACAACAGGCTAGCAGTGAATTCAGTGGGCTGGTGTGGAGACACATACCAAACAGGTTGGCGGGACATAACAGCTAGGGAGATCAGAAGGTGACATTGGGACAGTGTTTTAGGATATAACGTGTGCATGGCAGTACCATGTATGTGTCCACAGGGGCACTACGATGTCCATGTATGGATTGCAACCCTGTAGTGAGTGAGGGTGTGTATTGTTGGTAAGTACACCATTGCCTGGCATGTTGCCAACATTATCTCAGTCTGCAATGCCTGGGTGACTGTTGTACATGACATCGAATGTGGATGTAGCCAAATAACACAGACATACCACCACACTGCCTGAGGCCCCACACTGCAATGTGCGGCAGTCATGTGTAGGTAGCTAGCCTTCGAGCATGTGATGGACCACGAGGACCCACCATGGCTGTCAAGTGATGCACCCCACACATGTGAATATACACCACCGTGCAACAGCCTGCACATGTGCCCATACAGCAGATGTGCATGGAACATGACCACCACCGTGGCATCTGTGAAAAGGCCAGTACCGCCATGTCTCTGTGTGGAATAGCATGGTCCCTACCATTGCGTACATGCTACGGAAGTGCACTGTGGTATGTGTCAGCATAGTTATGTACACTGTCCATCTGCCGGGGTGCCATGACATTAACAACCCCTGTCAGCAGACGTCAGTAGTACTGGCTGTAGAACACATGTTCCATGTATGCTGCGATGGGTGTGTGTCCAGGGTGTGGCTAGCAGGGCCGTGAAGTATATATGTTCATCTACCAAAGGGGGGATCACCCCAGGTTTAACACACCAGACACATGGAGGTATCGTGCATGCTGAGGGTAGTGTAGGTATGGTATGTGTTCTGTAATGTGTCACCCAGCTAGGTGGAGTGTATGCCTCAAGCATGTGTGGGTACATGGGTGTCCATTCTAGGGAAGTGTGGGTTGCTGTCAGCACATGGCAGTATCAGCTGTCTGAGGCCCAATGTACAGTATGACAACACAGACAGCATGTAACCTGTGGTGTACAGTGTAAGCTCTGTTGCATGTTACAATGTGTCTAGCATTCACAAACATGGGTATCTGAACATGGAGCACCTACGATGCATTGTGTTCGGCAAATATCCAGTATGTGTGCAAAACACTGTGTTTAGGCCCCCAAACAACCCCCCAGAAAAAAACAAAAAAAAAAAAAAGGGAAAAAAAGAAACAAAAAAAAAAAAAAAAAAAAGAAAAAAAAGAAAAAGAAAAAAAAAAAAAAAAAAAAAAAAAAAAAAAAAAAAAGAAAAAAAAACACAACCCCCCCCCCCCCCCCCCCCCCCCCCCCCCCCCCCCGGGGCCCCCCCCCCCCCCCCCCCCCCCCCCCCCCCCCCCCCCCCCCCCCCCCCCCCCCCCCCCCCCCCACCCCCCACCCACCTTGCCTAAAAAAGGGCCCCCCCAAACCCCAAAAAATTTTTTTGGGGGAATTTTTGGGGCCCCGGGCATTTTTTAAAAAAAATGGGTTTGTAAAAGGGACCCCCCCCTTTTTAAAGGGGCCCCCCTTTTGGAAAGGCATTTTTGGGGGTTTTTTTTTTTTTTTTTTTTTTTTTTTTTTTTTTTTTTTTTTTTTTTTTTTTTTTTTTTTTTTTTTTTTTTTTTTTTTGTTTTTTTTTTTTTTTTTTTTTTTTTTTTTTTTTTGTTTTTTTTTTTGGGGGGGGGAGTGGGGGGTCGGGGGGGACGGGGGAGGGGGGGGGGGGGGGGGGGGGGGGGGGGGGGGGGGGGGGAGGGGGGGGGGGGTGGGGGGGGGGGGGGGGGGGGGGGGGGGGGGGGGGGGGGGGGGGGGGGGGGGAAACCAAAACGGGCCCCCCCCGGCTGTCAGGAGCCCCACACATGTGAAACTGCAAGCCTCCCACGGGCCAAAAGGAGTTGACATGCACAGGGTGAAAAAAAACCCGTTTGTTTTAAACCCATTAAATTGTACCCAAACCCGGGGTGTTCGCTTTGTGAAAGTACCCGGGGGAAATGTCCGGCCACATAACGGGGTTTTTTGAAAAACATTTAATGGGCTGGTGTGTGGGGGTTCCACCGTTAGCCCCCATGGGACCCCCATTTTCCCCGGGGAACTTTTTCCCCAAACAGGGTAAAAAGGGTGGGGGGAAAACCCAGGTTGGGGAAAGGGTGTGGGGCCCATCTGGGGGGGGCCGGGGCCGGGAGAAAAGCTTTGACCCATGTCGGAGGAACCAAAATTTTTTGTGGGAAGGAAGTTGTTGGGGGCCACCAAATTTACAGGGCACTGGTTGAAATACCAAAAAAACCCTGTGGGAATGTGACCCTGGTGTGTACCTAGGGCCCAACACACCCCACCGAGTGTTCGGAAGGCAGGTCCCAACCGTAAAGACTGGTTGTCTTCACAAGAAGAAAGGGATGAAACCATGCCTTTGGTACCCCCGGGGTGGACACCCCCGGCCAAAAGGGGTATTTTGACAACCCTTGGGCCAACATGGAGGCCCTTTTCCCCAAGGCGTTTAAACACAGTAACATTGCATGACAAAAGGGCACTTGCACTTATAACCGCCAAGGGGTAATGGGGGCCCGGGAAATGCCTTTTTGTTCACGGGGGTTTGTTGTTGACAACGTGTCCGACGGGAATGGGGGCCCCTTCCTGAATTCCAGGGGTTAAAAACCATGCCCAGGGACACATGGGGGAATACATACGGGGGTTTTGGGTCCAACCCCACAGGGGGAGGGGGTCTAAACAACCATGCGGGAAGGTGTTGTTGTTGAGGACTCGTAAAAAATGGTGTTTATGCCAATCCCTTCCCACACTCCGGTGGACAGAAAAAACCCCTTTGTCAATTTGGGCAGCCCCCACTGGTATGAAACATTACGGTAACATGTCACAGAGGTTAATCAAAATTTATGGTGCCCCAATTATGATTCCACAGAAGTGTTACCATGAAATGGTTGAAGCCAAAAAATAGCTGTTATGCCAAAACAATTTGTGGTTGTGTTGTCTAAAATTGAGGGGCCCCCAAGGATAACATAGTGTTAAATGTGACCTGTCCCCACATTATTTTCAGTAAGGGGCCCGTTGGTGCCACTTCAGCCCACAGGAATGTGTTATTTACCATTTGCCCACAACCTTTAATTCGCCATGTACCAAAAAAATTTGAATGTGCAGGATTTATGCAGGAGTGCAACTGTGCCAAAAACCCCAAAAAAAAGGGGTTTTCCCACCCAAAGGGGAAATTGGGCCACACCAGTTCGGAATGCCAAAACAAGGGGAATGGTCACCAACCCGCAAAATAACCCCCGGGGGCCCCCTGGCCTTTTGGGGAAAACCCCCAAAACCATCATGCCCAGAAACCCATGGCTCCATTCGGGGGTGGGGCTCCCAACCAACGAGGGCCTAGGCCCTGGGGAAATTTGCTTGTGTTGTACTGGGAATGTTGCAGAACCCCTTTAATGTCCAACACAATGCCCGGTTAGGGCCCAACAAGCCGGGGATTACATCAGTGTGTTTGAACATCCCCCCAACAGGTCCATGTGTGCACCAGTCTTATGTGGACCAGTAATTAAAATGGTGAACTTGTGTCCCCCTTCAGGCCCGGAAAACCACGGGGCAGGGTCCGTGCATAACTGTTGTTAATGGAGGGGTTAAGGATAGATTTCCCATCCCCAATTTAACCCCACCCACTGGTCCTGCCCAGTCCCCCGGAATACTTGAACCCACACAAGCAATGACATAGATAAAACCCTTAAATTCGACCCATAAACCCCTTGGTATTGCATCCCTATTCACCCCGGGGGAAGGTGTTCTACAATGGTCTTTAGATGCCAAAGAAGCAAATTGGGGCTATGCCCCCGGGGTAAAAAGTGGGTGGCCCCCGGGCACACAGGTTCCAATGGACCAATCCCCTGTTTTTGGGAAAAAGGTGGCTGGAAAAGCCACCCCACCGGGGTTCGGGGCCCTGAACAGGGCCAATGCAGCCCCGCGCCTAGGGGGCTCCCAAACAAGTCCGGGAAAGCTTATTGGAAAAGGGGGTAGGGTGGGGTCACAGCCCCCAAAAATTTAAACACATGCCCAATACACACAAATTGTATGCCCCCGGGTTCAAACATGGCATTGTCCCAAGGCAGTTGCACAAGTTATTGGGTTTTTGGAAAAGTACCTTTTTCCCCTTTGTCACCTTTCCCCGCCCCGGTGGCCCCCGTAATTTTCTGTTGGTACCCAGGCCAAGAACCCCCGGGTCTCAGACGGAAAAAGGTCCCAAAAGCCACCCAGTCGTAAAAAACCCCGTTTTCCCCGGAAATGCAAAACCCAGTTGGCCCCCAGACATCCCCGGGGGTTTCTGGGCCCCAGGGATCAGGGAAACCCCCCCCAAAAGGGTTGCCCAACCACACCTGCCGAACTTTCCAAGGGGATTCTCTGTGGTGCACATACACCACTTGCCCCATCCATTTGAGTTGCTTTTACCCCTTGCTTAATGTTATCACAGGGGCCCCGGGAGTACATGCAAAGGGGCCAGAAGGAAATGTTAACCCCCTTTTTTCCCCAAAAAGGTACCGGTGTGCATGCCCCATAATGGTGTACCATGCATAAAATTTACCCGCGAATGTGTTGCACCCGGGGCCCCAAAACAACCCCACCCTTTAATGTCGGCCGCATTCCCCTCCCCTGGTTGTGTGCATCCATTGTACAATGGGGTTGTCTCATTTTGTTTCCTGTTTTTGTTGCCCTCCATGGGGGTGTGTTGGGGGTGTTCCTGTTTTGTTTGGTTGGCGTTTGGTGGGTGTGTCTTTTGGAATTTGTACACTATGCTTTGAAACAAAAATTGTTGCTCCTCGATCATCGATGTAGTGTCCCCCAGGGATAACCTATCCCAAAATTGCTGGGCACAGGCGGGTGTGGGAAAAGGGGCCCCATTGATTAACATCCCATAGGGCCCTCTTTGGTTCGTGGCCCCCATTTTTTGGGGTGGGGGGGGTTTTGGCTTGGCGGTGTGGGGTTGGTGGGGGGTCCTGTTTGAAGACTTTTTTTGCCCCAGGGGTGGGGTCCCCCCCCCAGGACCCCCTTTTAACCCAACATGCCGCATTTGCAGCATTTTGGTATTAACCACCATTTTCCCTTTTTTACCCTTTCAAGCCCAAACCAAGGGGAAAAAGGGCAGAGGCTGAAGGGGGAATTTTTAAGGGGAAACCCCATTTTCCAGTTAAATTGGGATTCCCAACCCGGGGCAGTTCTTGTTCCGGGGAAGGAGTTGGTGGGACTGATCCTTACGGGCGAAACCCCGCGTGAGCTTTTGGGCGGACGGGGGGGGGCGGGGCGGGGTGGGGGCGCAAACCAAAATGGTCCGTTTGGCCCCCTCCCCATCAGCGGTGGCCCAAGTAGGGTGGAACCCACCAGGACACGCGGACTTTTTGGTTCCCGGGGGGTCCCCAACCGGTTTCCACCCACATGTGCATGGGGGGCCACCCCTTTCCCTAAAAAGGGGGAAAAGGGGGGTGCACCCCACCCAGGAAGGGGGGGTGGCCCGGCGGGCCCAGGGCCGGTTCCACCGCCGTGTCGGGGTCCAAGATCCCCGGGAGGCACACAGAGGGCGAAAAACCCTGGACATTCCCCAAAAAGAGACACAACTGTAGGCTCCACCACATCCACATGCATTCTGCACAGTCATGCCCAGTAAATGCACGGCCCTTACACACACACATGATGTCATCCATTGGTACAGCCTATGCCCCTGGCACACATATCACCCTGTGCATATGATGAAGCCTCTGCCGCAGCACTGTCATCCACACCATCGGTGCACGGTTATGCAAATATATTCTGATGCACAGGGTGGACAAGATAGTGAGATGTGTATGTGATACCTGTGTCCGCATAGTGCGTGATGTGTATGTTGCAGTGGTTGTGTATGACAGGTGACAGGTGCGTATGTGACGTGGGTTGTGTACTGACATCATGCAGCAGACATACCATGTAGTGCAGGTGCAGCATACATTGAGCTGTGTACACGGTATGCGTTTGTTACATGTGTAGCACCATGTTGGTTCTGTTAACCTGTATGCCTAATATGGTGTACTTGCATGTGCCTACTGGGAGCACTGTTATCAGTCCCCCACATGTAGCTGTGGGTTACCCACAGGCACATCTGGCAATATCAGCATACCACAGGTACCCGCAACCTGCATGGACTCCTACATAGGTATATAGGTGCATAGGTACATACCAGGCTATGTGCCCTACGGCATGTGTAAGCCTAGCCAGAGTGTGTGTGGCTTTCACCACCCCTTAGGATGAGGATACTACATCCATCGGTCCGCTGTCCCTCTGTCCAGCAGTGACACAGAGATGATGCCTGGGCGCCCTCGATCACACATCCACACGTCAGGATTACTCTTGGACAGAGTCAGTGAGGGCTCTGCTTCACATGGGCTGGGAATCTTTTCCATGTTGTAGGGGTCTCTGGGCGATGACCCTGTCCCTCCAGCACGTCCTATTTATGTCCGTGTTGAGGTTTCTGTCAGTTGCTTCTGTGCCTGTGTTTGTTTGGAGCCTAGGAGGTGGAACATGTCCATGTCACCCAGGTCGGACATGGCCGTGTATGTCAGGCACAGATCACCTCAGAGCAGACGGTATGAGAAGGTATACAGCCGGAGTCCCCTCAGTCAGGCAGCGTGTGACATATGTCTCAGCACCTTTATCCCTGTGTTGTGGAATGTTTGAGGTCCTTCCGAGTGCTGCAGGTGTCAGGTTAGGTACATTCCAAATGTGGCGTTGTACCCAATCATTGGTCTGATGTGTGAAGAGTACAGGGGTACAATGGCCTCCCCTGATGTGGATGTGAATCCCTTCATGACCAGGTGGGCACAGTGGAATGTCTTCCCAACCACATTGGCAATGTGAGTGTCGAGAGAGGTTACCGACGGGTTTGGTACCCATGTCCCTGATCATGTCCACCATGTTTAATGGATTACCACCTATATGGTAATTCGGGGTGAACATGTCTTTCCCAAAGGGTAGGTCTATATCTTCCCTGGCATGTAGCATCAGGCCATGGCTCTGGCACCAGTTATCCATTTCTATGAGACCCCAGGTGGATGTCCGTGTCTGATGGGGTGTTGAGTATGCTGGCAGGTGTGCAGGCATCCGCATACCTTGTCTGCTACAATCCCCTATGTTTGCATGCACATTGGAAAGTTGAATGCCGAACAGGAGGGGGCCCAGGACTGAGCCCTGTGGGCCACCACTCGGGACCAGCTTGGAGTCTGACATGGCACCAGGAACACAAACCCTGTGGGGTTTGACCCCCATCCAGTTGGCAAACCATCGTGTGACATATGTCTCTACATCTACGATGGTGAGCCTTTCTATGATGCCCATGTGGAGTGTGGTTTGAATGCTCCCGCCAGGTCATGGTAGTCTGTGCAAACCGTACGCATTCCCATCAATGGCCTTAGTGACTCCTCCAAACAGGTCGACCAGGTTTGGGAGGCAGGATCTGCCCTTGACTAAGCCGATGTGGGTATGTTCCAGTATTTGCTGTACACCAATGTCTTTATTTATGGGCTCCAGTATGGACCTCCCCACAGCTTTGCAGACAAGGCTTGTCAAGCTGATAGGGCAGGGATGTATAGAGTCCATAAGAGCACTACCCTGGTGTAGTGGGACCACAGTTGCCGTATGCCATCCATCGGGGACGTAGCCCGTAGTAAGGCTAAGATGAAACAGCAGCCTTATGTGCGGGGTGAGGGCCTCAATGAGGTTGTGTAGCACACAGCCGGGGACACAATCTGGTCCCATTGATGCTGTGTTCACTGATTAACAGATATCAGCTCTCTCCTGGGCATACAGGATGTTTGGGAGGCTAGACTCTGGTGGGATGGATAGGTCCCCTCTTGGGGGGGGAGGGTAGATGTATGCATGGAACATGTCCGCTGGTTTGTTGGCAATGTCTGTGGGTTCAGTGATCATTGTACCATTCTGGAGTAATTCCGGGCATAACTGTGTGCTTCCACCCATGTTCCTACCATAGCTAAGGAAGGCCTTATAGTTGTCTTATGTGTCCTTTGCAGTACCAGTCCCACAGGCGGCCTTGGATGATTGTATGAGTGATCGTATGTTAACGCCGGTATTAATCAGTGATGCCTTCCCTGGTACTGATATTGCTCTGTCATGTATTAGCTTTCAACTCTTGTTGTACGGTTTATCAATGGCTGGGGTCCACCAGACCATGTGGCTGCCTTTGGTGAACAAGGTCCTGGTGTTATCAGGATCGCTTGGTGCAGACATTCCTGGGGGTGCTCATAGAAGGCATTTGTAAGGGTTTCATCAGTGTGGCCTGTGTTTACCACTGGCATGGAGGCCTTGTAGGGTACCACACCAGTCGTATGACGTGTGTGGTTTGCTGTGGAGAGGTCTTCACTGTGGTCTCCCATGCCAGTGTTAGGTGCAGGATGTGGATCTCCAGTGAGTTCACTATATGGTCTGACCTCACCATTGAGGGATGTACATCCTGTGTGGAGCATGTCGTCCCCATGTGTGATGATCAGAACTAGTATAGTTCCCCCCCTTGTGGGTATGGTGCATGGTTGTTTCACAGCATTCAGGTGTATGAACACCTGGAACCTTTGGTGTAGGGTGTTGTGTCCTGGGTAATGTTCCCGGTCTATGTATGGGTGGTTGATGTCACCCAATATGACGGTGTTGTGAGAGCATTCATACTCACCAGTGTCTTCAGGAAGGCTGTGCATGTATCCTGGGTTTGGGAGGGTGGTCTGTAGTATGCAACAAACTGTAGGGCAGTCCTACCCATGGTTAATTGCACCTGGATATTCCCCGCTGCTACATGCATTTCTGCCAACCTGGAGGTGTGTGTATCCTTCATGGAAATGGAGACTCCCCCTCCTTCTGTGTTAGGTCCGGGTTATGGTCCTGAACACGTGATATGGGGTATGACCTGATAGTGCTGGGGTGCTCTCAGCAGCCCTGATCAATGTTTCAGTCACAGCACTGACATCGATGTCCTCCATACTGAGGAGGGAATTTGAGGGTGTGCAGCTTGGGCGTAGACCACTGGCACTGAGCAGTATTACCCTGTCTGTTCTCCAGGTTTGTAGTGTAGGGTGGTAGGTTTATCATTCCAGCCTTGCCTGCAGTGGGCACTGTGGGGGTGGCAGGTGCCTTAGCCAAACCCTTGAAGACCAGGGACGACAGGTGCGAGCCATACGTTGCGAAGGTGCGTGGCGTGCCAAGCATGTCATCCCAGGTATGAGGAATCTGGATCCCCTCAGACTGACACCGGTAACCAGGCACATTATCAAGGGTGACCACTTGAAGCCAGTATAGTGGCATCATACTTGATGAGGGTGGGATACTGGAAAGGGTCAGGGACATGCTTGCCTGGGCTACACAATCTGAGTGGCCCTCTATGTCTCCTTTAATGTATCCCAGGGTGGCATGTCTCCAGTCGTTGACACCAGCATGGGCAATGACCGCGTCATACCTGTACATGCTGCAGAGTGACCTGAGTGCGTGTGTTATGTGGCGGATTCCAGCGCCCGACAGGCAGCCTACTGTGATCATTCCCTTGTTCAGTCTGGTGGGTGGGACGTCGGTGTGTCTGACAGTGGCGTCACCCATTACAAGTGTGTCTGGCATTGTGTGTGTTGCCTTTGGGGCTCTGATTGTTTAGCACACTGATGTTGAGAACTATGTGTTGCATGTCCTATGTCTTGTGGAGGCAGTTGCTTGTGTGTCTGCTTCAGAGGGCTCATTAGGTTTGTGACATGTTTTAACAGTGCCTCCAGGTATGTCTTAGTGTGTTCATGTGTTTGATTAGCATTTGCGATAGTCACATGTGACACTGGGTTTGTGGTGTGCATGGTGTCCTTCCCCTCCCGTTTGGTCTTGCCGGTCATGGTTTGAGAGAGCACAGCCCCCTGTCTGGCTATATAGTTGCATCTGTCACATGTATTATGTTCATTGGGGGAGGTGCGGCTTGTCCGTGTCCATGAGGCACCTGTAACAGTGCCCAGGACGCCCAGATTCACCATCTGAACAGGAGAGGTCGCTAGCAATTGACCCTTCGACATGCCAGAGAACGTGAATGCATTTGCTGTGTAACTGGGTCAGAAGGCACCTATAGGGAAGTGGGTACACAAGGGGATTCTAGGCCAGTGTAGTACTCCATTTAGTATACATGTACTTTACCTATGTAGGAATACTATGGGAGCAGGTGCAGAGCTGTTGTGATATAGAGAACAGACAGTCGGGATTGCAAGAAGAGAGGTTATACACATAAACCTGCTGAGCACGGAGCCAGATACAGTGTAACGTTGCTTACACGGTACATGACGCACATGTCCACACATATACTGCACCTGATGCCTGTGGTTGGTGCCACAGGCTACGGTGGACAGAGACATCACATACATGGCATGACACAGTACAGGTATGGTGACATTCTGCAGGTGTCGTACGCAGTGTGCTGGCTACTGACCGCAGGTGTCACCTGTCAGCTGTGGTGCACAGTGTGCAGCAGTCGGATGCTGTACCGGTACAGGAATATGTCCGCAATCGCGGTGCGTACACCTCTATGGCACACACACCATTGTGTGCAGATGGGGACACCTGTCTGTGTGGTCAGCACCCTCACAAGACAATGCACCCACGCTCCATGTCACAGGGGGTGGTCTTGCACAGGTGGCCAGTAAGGCTCACAGGTATGGCATTGACAGGGCTGTACAATGCAGCACCAGTACGGGATGGTCACCCTGTGTGGTCAGTGTCCAGTCACAACACTATATCTGCATACACCCTCACAACAGGCAGCAGACATACACACATGTTGACACACTGACATGGTGGTGACCACACATGTCTACACGGAGGGATGACGTGTTGCATGTACTGCACCATCCACATCCATGCACCCCACACTGAGGTAGGTACAGATCTCTACCATGGTGTACAGTGATGTGTGGCACGTGGCACATAGTCCCCCCGATCTGTGGCATACATGGGCACACATTCCTGCACACATGTTGGTGCTAGGAATGCCACACCCGCTATATGGGATATGTGCAGGCGTGCAGCGGTATGTAGTGCATCCTGCGTACTACCACTGTATCTGGCAGCTGTGCCAGTATTTGCACTAGGGAGGTGGTATGGGTTACAGTGGCCATGTGACATATGGTTGATGACGCATGGCCGATGGGTATGCATTATGGCAGCGCTGTCATGTAAAGGCAACATAGCAGACTGTATGCACATGGCAGGGTAGGATGGTGTGTGACACACCTGTGACCAGCACCTGCACACATGCATGTGGACAGGTGTTTAAACACATGGTGTACACACAGACTGCCATGCGTGCTGTTACTATGCCACCATATGACGGCCCCCATGATGGGTATGCATGTGGTAGGGGGTTGCAACTGTGTTACGGACACAGGACACCGCTCATGCACGGCTGCACCGTGCACAGTACACGTGTCACATGTATCCCCTGTTGCCATGTGTGTATGCATTGCTACGTTGTGACATGTGTGTCGACATACATGGAACATGGACTGTGGTATGGTATCACAGCTGTCACAGGCAAACTGTACAAGGGTATGTGTCCCAGTGAACACCGCTACACCCTGTAGGGGTGCATACCACAGACATGTGTCCGCCTTCCCTTCGTGTGTGTATTACCGCGTACGCCTGTGTTATGCATGTGGTACATCACAGGCTTCGTATGTGTCCTGCATGCAGTCCATGCACACAGCCCCGAAATCACATATGTGACACATCCGGACATTGTTTCACTGTGGTACAGCTGCAGTCATGTGTCATATCTGTGTCAGGCCCGTGGTATGTATGGAGCACGCCTGTCCATGTATACCGGTATGGGTGGACTACATCACACCTGTGGGATCATTGATAGTACATGTGTACTCTGCACGACGGACGTACACCGCCACATAGTCTTGTGGACATATGTCACATGGTGTTGCTGGACCGTGAGGCATACTGCTGCACCGATGACATGGTGCTGGCATGGCACCTACAGTGTTCACTGCAGTGTGTACATGTTCAGCCTGCACCCGTGACGCCTGTGCTGTCATCTGTGTGTGTACGTGTGACTGCATGTATGTCCACCCTGTGCGTGTGTACGGGTTTACCTGGCCGTGACTTGCGGTGTGTGCACTCCGTCTGCATGCCGGATGGCGCGTAGCACATACTACGTGTGTGAGCATGACCGGGTTGCTGTTGTGTGGGTGGACACACACGACGGTCCACATTCTGCCTCCCATGATTTCGCCCCATGTGTATGCATGTCTGCACTGTTCAGATTCAAAGTGTCTGAGCATGCCCAGTAAGCAGCTGTGATGATGAACACACAGTACAGTGCACACCGCGCCCGTCTGCATTGATACCCCATGTGCATGCCTGTTTCCCCTTCGCAACCGCCACGTCTGTGGCATGGCCGGGTTGCTGTTGTGTGGGTGGACACACGACGGTCCACATTCTGCCTCCCATGATGTCGCCCCATGTGTATGCATGTCTGCACTGTGCAGATTCTAAGTGTCTGAGCATGCCCAGTAAGCAGCTGTGTAGATGGACACACAGTACAGTGCACACCGCGCCTGTCTGCGTTGATACCCCGTGAGCATGTCTGTCTCCCCTTCGCAACCGCTAGGTGTGAGGGCATGGCCAGTACACCATTTGGGGGTACACACTACAGTCGGCACCGATGTCTGCTACTAGGCGTGTAGCCATGGCCAATGACATCCTGCATAGCCTTGGTGACCATCCAGGTGAGTCATATGTGGTTGTTATGCCACAATGGCTGCCTACATCGTGCACGCCGGATGCCCTCTCATAGGGTATACTGTATGTGGGGCATCCCGTATCCATGTCGTGATGTACTGCTCCGTAGTTAGATGGTATTCCCGACTGCAGCACTACCGTGTTACTGTACGCCCACCTTGTGATGGTAACATGCTGTGTGACTGTGCACTCTGTCTTCATTCCCTATCGGCTGCCTTGCCTCTGCAGATGATATCACCCACCTAGGGGTATGCCTCCTGACAGTGCTGTGCTCAGTAAGCTTGGTAGCGCGTTCTGTAAATGCATCATGCTGTAGTGTGTTCATGTAGGTAGGCGTAGGTTCGACTCCCGGCCCTTCCCTGTGTGTGTGTGTGTGTGTGTGTGTGTGTGTGTGTGTGTGTGTGTGTGTGTGTGTGTGTGTGTGTGTGTGTTTCCAGCTGCCTCTGCAGATGAACATGCTTTTAGACGCTTCACAACACATACCTTGGCTATTGCCAGCTATTCCCTTATGGATGATGTCACCCGCCTAGAAGTATGCCTCTGACAGCACTGTGCTCAGTAATCTCGGTAGCGCGTTCTGTAAATGCATCATGCTGTAGTGAGTACATGTAGGTAGGCGTAGGTTTGACTCCCGGCCCTTCCCCGTGTGTGTGTGAGGTGTGTGTGTGTGTGTGTGTGTGTGTGTGTGTGTTTCCAGCTGCCTCTGCAGATGAACATGCTTTTAGACGCTTCGCAACACATACCTTGGCTATTGCCAGCTATTCCCTTATGGATGATGTCACCCACCTAGAAGTATGCCTCTGACAGCGCTGTGCTCAATAATCTTGGTAGCGTGTTCTGTAAATGCATCATGCTGTAGTGAGTTAATGTAGGTAGGTGTAGGTTCGACTCCCGGCCCTTCCCCATGTGTGTGTGTGTGTGTGTGTGTGTGTTTCCAGCTGCCTCTGCAGATGAACATGCTTTTAGACGCTTCGAAACACATACCTTGGCTATTGTCAGCTATTCCCTTACGGATGTTTTCACCCGCCTAGAAGTATGCCTCTGACAGCGCTGTGCTCAATAATCTCGGTAGCGCATTCTGTAAATGCATCATGCTGTAGTGAGTTCATGTAGGTAGGCGTAGGTTCGACTCCCGGCCCTTCCCCGTGTGTGTGTGTGTGTGTGTGTTTCCAGCTGCCTCTGCAGATGAACATGCTTTTAGATGCTTCGCAACACATACCTTGGCTATTGTCAGCTATTCCCTTACGGATGATGTCACCCGCCTAGAAGTATGCCTCTGACAGCGCTGTGCTCAGTAATCTCGGTAGCGCGTTCTGTAAATGCATCATGCTGTAGTGAGTACATGTAGGTAGGCGTAGGTTCGACTCCCGGCCCTTCCCCATGTGTGTGTGTGATGTGTGTGTGTTTCCAGCTGCCTCTGCAGATAAACATGCTTTTAATCGCTTCGCAACACATACCTTGGCTATTGCCAGCTATTCCCTTAAGGATGATGTCACCCACCTAGAAGTATGCCTCTGACAGCACTGTGCTCAATAATCTCGGTTGCGCATTCTGTAAATGCATCATGCTGTAGTGAGTTCATGTAGTTAGGCGTAGGTTCGACTCCCGGCCCTTCCCCGTGTGTGTGTGTGTTTCCAGCTGCCTTTGCAGATGAACATGCTTTTAGACGCTTCGCAACACATACCTTGGCTATTGTCAACTATTTCCTTATGGATGATGTCACCCGCCTAGAAGTATGCCTCTGACAGCGCTGTGCTCAGTAATCTCTGTAGTGCGTTCTGTAAATGCATCATGCTGTAGTGAGTACATGTAGGTAGGCGTAGGTTCAACTCCCGGCCCTTCCCCATGTGTGTGTCAGGTGTGTGTGTGTGTGTGTTTCCAGCTGCCTCTGCAGATGAACATGCTTTAAGACGCTTCGAAACACATACCTTGGCTATTGTCAGCTATTCCCTTATGGATGATGTCACCCGCCTAGAAGTATGCCTCTGACAGCGCTGTGCTCAATAATCTCGGTAGCCCGTTCTGTAAATGCATCATGCTGTAGTGAGTTCATGTAGGTAGGCATAGGTTCTACTCCCGGCCCTTCCCCGTGTGTGTGTGAGGTGTGTGTGTGTGTGTGTGTGTTTCCAGCTGCCTCTGCAGATGAACATGCTTTTATACGCTTCGCAACACATACCTTGGCTATTGTCAGCTATTCCCTTACGGATGATGTCACCCGCCTAGAAGTATGCCTCTGACAGCGCTGTGCTCAGTAATCTTGGTAGCGCGTTCTGTAAATGCATTATGCTGTAGTGAGTACATGTAGGTAGGTGTAGGTTCAACTCCCGGCCCTTCCCCGTGTGTGTGTGTGTGTGTGTGTGTGTGTGTGTGTGTGTGTGTGTGTGTGTGTTTCCAGCTGCCTCTGCAGATGAACATGCTTTTAGACGCTTCGCAACACATACCTTGGCTATTGTCAGCTATTCCCTTACGGATGATGTCACCCACCTAGAAGTATGCCTCTGACAGCGCTGTGCGCAGTAATCTCGGTAGCGCGTTCTGTAAATGCATCATGCTGTAGTGAGTTAATGTAGGTAGGCGTAGGTTCGACTCCCAGCCCTTCCCCGTGTGTGTGTGGGGTGTGTGTGTTCACAGCTGACCTAGTAGAGTGTAGTTATTTTAGACGCTTGGCAACACATACCTTGGCTATCGGCGGCTATTCCTTTACGGATGTTGTCACCCACCTGGATGTGTGCCTCTGACGGTGCTGTGTTCAGTGGTCCACGTAACGCGTTCCATACCTGTGTCATACTGTTGTGCGGTTGGGTATGTGGGGGTGTGGTCAATCACCATGCCTGACAGATGTGTGTGTGTGTCTATGCTCCCAGCCAACATGGGTTCATAGGGTATGGCTTTAGAGTTTCCACAGAACACTTATATCCTGCCGCCATCCCTGTGTTTGTGGATGGTGAGACGCAGCTCGTGGACTGCCTGTGTGCCTGCTGTGGTTGGCGACCTCCGTAGCGTGTTCTCCACGTGCACCCTGCTGTGGTGTAGTGGGGTGGTGCTGTGTACGTTACACTCACGGCCTTGCCACATGTGTCCGTCTGTATCTCTCTCGTTGTATATATACATACCTATGTTGTGCCCATAGCGCTGCTCTTGCATGGACAGCTGTCTGTCCCATGTATTGCATATTTGCACGGCTGACACATAGAACTGTGGTATGATGCATATCCACTCATTGTCCATGCAACGTCTGTATTCCAGAACGCCCTAGAGACATCTGCTGGATATCGTGGCAGACAGCTATCCTTGCTGCACTGACACTGTACCCGTACACGCCATAAACCTTGTGTTTAATTGCCTGTTTATGGTGTGTGTATGTCTAACTGTGCTGTATGCATGGTCGTGTGTGTGTCCAGCTATAGCCATCTGTGCAGGTGTCGCCACTATGGGTAATCCTTGTAGACCGCTGTTTCATGTGCACTTCAGCACATACCTGCAGACCGTACTACCCCTCCTACGGCAGCGGCCTTAGATCGACCGCTGCCCGAGGCTATAGGGCTCCATGGCGCCCACCACCACAACACATGGTGCCCCCATCCTGGTGTACCTACATGACATACCTACTAGACAGGTGGCCCTACTAGTGCGGCGCCCTAGGCAGCCGCAGGATTGGCGTATGCCTACGGCCGGCTATGAGCACATCACAAGGCATACGTTTACATTCATTGTTTTACAAAGGCTAGGTTATAATACCAGAGGGGTGACCTCATCAACTATGCTTTAGAATGCGGATTGAGATGGATTATTAGGTGGAGAGCTGACCACACACCAGGTCTGACTGATGAAACACTGATTAAGCCTCTTTTGAGAAGCAGGTGGCTTAAACCCAAGTAACAGGAATGTAGTTTAGGTACAGATTTACAGTTAACACACATTAGTCCACTCTTTCAGTTGTTTACCACTGTATTACATTGATATGATATACATATCTTCTATATATATTTTTAGATCTTTGATTGATGAGTATTAGGCATAGTACAATATCATATAATACATGTTTTAATAGGATGTTTTTGGAGATGTTAATATATGTGTGTGTAGTTAACATTGCATCTGTGCTTTATATGCTGTGGTTAATTGTTCATTGTTTGCTGAGAAATTGACCAATGAAAGTGTAAGGAGGGATATTTAAAGCCTGGATGCTTCTATGTTATGTCTAAGTCTGACGGAGCCTACGGGTGAAAGCGGTTACTTGTCTATGAAGGAACCTTTGTATACCATTTGGGCACTTTTCTGGACAGTTTCGACGTTGACTGTTTCATCTACCTATGTGTGTTTTGGATTGTGTGCCATAAGGTGCCAGCGGTTCTTTGATGTTGATTAGGTGTATTCCATGGTCAATTGACATTAATCATATTAATTCACTGAAGGATGTTCTTTATAAGTGGGAACGCCATAGTTTAACCATCCTATGACCTTCCTAGCTGAAGTTGTTAGTGTGCCATTGGTATGTGTTCCACAGGTCGCCCATTTGTTCCGCAGTATGGAAGCGAGTGATCCCCATTTTGGTGCTGGCAGATTGAGTGCTGTATACGCCGGTATTCGAACGGCGGTCTGACTTTGTATGGGGAGTGTCTACTGTAGTCCCTCTCTGTATTTCCTGTGTTATGCCTTACTGCAGCTGTGTAATTCCACCGGGTTTGCAGTTATGGGTGCCATCTTGGTCGTAAGCTTGTCCATCCATGGGAATTGCCTACTGGACACTGGTATAGGGCTGTACACATTTCACACCTGCATTTAGCATTATCCGGTGGATGCTTTGCATTATTAGTGGGGAGTAAGGCATGTGCTATACCCACATCCCTCCCACGGGGCGGGACAACGGATTATCTGCCAAACAACACCGAGCCCCATTTCTGCATACCCAGGATCCCATGGCTGCAACCCTCGACGGTACCCATTACACATCCTTCATGTGTGCGGGACTGGGATGTGGACGCACTTCTATGGACTCGACAATCTGGGGATTTCTGTTCATATGTCCTGCATTTCATGGACACTTGTCATCAACGTTAAACACGCTGGTGGTGCATATGTCTAGCTGTGCTGTAGTCACGGCTGTTACTCCTTCAGGGTCGCTCAATCGCAGCTGGTAGATATTGCGTACGGATCAATTTTTGGGGTCCTACAATGGACACCAATGTGCATATGTAAAGTGTAGAACTTGTTGGACTGTGTCCATCTGGCCAGTGGTTTTGACTGCTGCTGTATGTTCCCCAATCACGGATGTCTGTTTGACTACCCATATTATGTAGTGCTACGAAACCCAGGTTTTTCTAAAATGAACCCAAATGGTGTAAATCTAATGATGCAGGTTACAACTGCTTTAACTAATCCTCAGAAGTCCCAATAGGAAATATCCGCCACTGTATTGTCAACATAACACCACCAAAACATGTAGATCCTATTAATTCATTGAAGGATGTCCTTTATAAGTGGGAACGCCATAGTTTAACCATCCTATGACCTTCCTAGTTGACGTTGTTGGTGTGCCATTAGTATGTGTTCCACAGGTCGCCCATTTGTTCCGCAGTATGGAAGCGAGTAATCCCCATTTTGTTGTTGGCAGATTGAGTGCTGTGTACGCCGGTATTCGCATGGCGGTCTGACTTTGTATGGGGAGTGTCTACTGTAGTCCCTATCTGTATTTCCTGTGTTATGCCTTACTGCAGCTGTGTAATTCCACCGGGTTTACAGTTATGGGTGCCATCTTGGTCGTACGCTTGTCCATCCATGGGAATTGCCTACTGGACACTGGTATAGGGCTGTACACATTTCACACCTGCATTTAGCATTATCTGGTGGATGCTTTGCATTATTAGTGGGGAGTAAGGCATGTGTTATACCCACATCCCTCCCACGGGGTGGGACAACGGATTATCTGCCAAACAACACCGAGCCCCATTTCTGCATACCCAGGGTCCCATGGCTGCAACCCTCGACGGTACCCATTACACATCCTTCATGTGAGCGGGACTGGGATGAGGATGCACATCTATGGACTCGACAATCTGGGGATTTCTGTTCATATGTCCTGCATTTCATGGACACTTGTCATCAACCTTAAACACGCTGGTGGTGCATATGTCTAGCTGTGCCGTAGTCACGGCTGTCGCTTCTTCTGGGTGGAACTGTAGCAGCTGGATGATATTGCATACGGATCAATTTTTGGGTCCTACAATGGACACCAATGTGCATATGTAAAGTGTAGAACTTGTTGGACTGTGTCCATCTGGCCAGTGGTTTTGACTGCTGCTGTATGTTCCCCAATCGCGGATGTCTGTTTGACTACCCATATTATGTAGTGCTACGAAAACCAGGTTTTTCAAAACTGAAACCAAATGGTGTACATCCAAAGATGCAGGTTAGCAACTGCTTTAAATAATCCTCAGAAGTCACAATAGGAAAGAATCGCCACTTTATTGTCAAAATAACACCACCACAACAAGTAGATCACGAGCACTTTCGCCCGGTCTTACCTGGCATTTTCAAGTGTAATTAGCTGAAACAATAACTAAATAAATAATAATAAATAATTTAATAATTAAATAATAATATTTTATTTGGACAATAGCTTCTGCTATGGGCATACAATGCTGTGGGTGGTGCCGGTTACCATACATATGGCTTTCCCAAAAGCCGACTTCACACTTCTAAACACTAGTGTGGTCTCCTTTAAGGCCCCTGAGCCAGTGGTAAACATTACTCAAGCCACTGAATCACTTACATATGCCTTCTACCAGCACCTACAGGACTGCATGGATCAGGCAATCCCTTACACAACTGTGAGTCTTTGTACCAATGCCAAGCATCCAGTCTGGTGTACCCCAGCCATACACAAGCTCTACAACGAAAGGAGGTAGCTACTACAAGACAGAGCAGAATCCTTGTAAGGTATGACACCCTTGCTCATTATATGTGAAGAACTACAAGCTCTCATGACATCATAAGGTGCTCTTTGCACATTAACCTAGGACTCGCTCAGGACACTGGTTCCTCCTATCAACGGCTACCTCAAGACTGAAAGAAACTTTGACCTCAAATCGACCCTGTGTTTTTGCCTGGGTTGCATTCCCTCTATATTCTCCACTAAGGTGCTCTTTGCACATTAACCTAGGACTCGCTCAGGACACTGGTTCCTCCTATCAACGGCTACCTCAAGACTGAAAGAAACTTTGACCTCAAATCGACCGTGTGTTTTGCCTGGGTTGCATTCCTCTATATTCTCCACTAAGGTGCTCTTTGCACATTAACCTAGGACTCGCTCAGGACACTGGTTCCTCCTATCAACGGCTACCTCAAGACTGAAAGAAAGTATGTCCAGCTAGTCATTTAGCATTATGTTTTAACCTACTGTAACTGTTAAGCCATTAGACTGCCAATACCTAAGCAGCCAGCAGCTACCCTTTCCCTTATTCCTCCATTACCACCACATATACTCCTTGGATAGCTACCTAGATTATCCTTTCTCCCCTTATCCACAGCTCTCACCTGGAAGCTGCCCTATTTGTTACTTGCACTTCCACAGTTGCCCACTAGATGTCACCCTCCCTCATCCCTATCTGGGATACTAGTTTTTCTTTTCCTACTACATTTTCATTCTTACCTTCTTAACCTACTCCCTTTCCTCCTTCCAATACCCTGTCTTATCCTCGCCTCCTAGGCTACCTTCTCTTGCCTTGACTCCCCTTGCCTTCTCAGATACTTTTCCCTTCTCCTCTGGTCTACTGTGAGTACCCTAATCTGATCCTCTCTATTTCGGCTTTCTGCTGTCCCCCACTATCACCTCTGTGTCTAGGCTTACACACCTGTCTAGACATATCTAAACTCATAGAGCGTTTAAAAGCCCTCACACCCTCCTTGCCTTCTGCTTACTGTTATCCTCTCTGTCCTATTCCTACTTTACTCATCCTTCTATCTCCTTTCCTAACCACATCTTCCTACTACAATCCTTACTATACTATCCATTCATCTGTCTTGTATTACTATTACCCTCCCTTTCCGGTCTACACCTGGCCCCTCCTACCACCGCCCCCTTCCCAGTGACTTCCTTTGAGAGTTTACATAGTTCGTCCCCAGCCGAGCGCCATCTTTAATCTTTAATTTCTGCCCTCCACGCTGCTGCTGCTGTGTGTTCCTGGCTGTGATCTAATACTTTTCGGTAAGTTTCCATGTGTTTTTGTCCATGTAACTTGAGCACATATTTTGCCTGAACTTGTGATTTACTATAAGTGCCAATAAGTCTGTTGTTTAAAATTAACGACTGCGTCTAACAAGTAGATACTTAGTTTTAAATGTGATAGTTCTCTCATTTAGGTTGTGTACATGCCCTCATAGATACGCGAATGCGGTTAATAACGCTAGTGTACTTCATAGATAGGACTGTTAAGTCTAGAGGCCGCCTGTAAGCACGTCACGTTTTACTATACTGCATGACTAAAAGGTGATTATATGTGAATAGAATCGCTTGTTCTGCTGTTTCTAGCTAGGGTAAGGTTAACATCTTGCAAATAGATCCCTTTTTGAATTATGCGACAGTGTTACATCAACAGGAACGGCTTCTTGTATAGGACTTTCCTTTTAATGTTTGTTCTGCTAGATTAAACTGTCTACTCCTGCTTTCTGAAGCAGCGGATCGTTTAGCATATTTGGCGTCCACAATAAGCAGGAATGTACTGCCTTGCTGCTTAGCTTATTAGCTTGCCTCTGCTTTTTCCTACAATGGTGTACTAATCATGTGGGGCCATTGTTTTGCTGTCTCAGTATGTAAGGACGCTGTAAATGTAAATATTAATGTGTTATTTCTCTTTGGAGTGCTGGCTCCTTCAACTCTGTTGTCCCTACCTGTGTATATTTATTTTATATTGAACTGAATGCCTTTAAACAGAGACTGCTTCTGGCCTAATCTCCTCTGTCACTACTTTATGGATTATACTAGTCCTTGTGCGAAAGCGTTTAGTGTTAGATCTCACTGTTTGTTGTGCATGATTTTACCAGCAATACCAAGCTGACTTCTATGCAGGACTGAGGATTGTTTCTGTTATCTTGCAACAGTAATTACACATGAATATGATTGTTTTATGTAGTTGCGGTGATTTATATCAATGATAGCCTCTATATATACATATGTTTGCATATTTTTCTATGTGTTTTACCCTATATGTAATGCTGCTTAGCGTATTGTTTGGATTACCTGATTTTATTTGTTTTTCTCCCACATTTTGTCTTTGTAGTTGCATTAGTGAATGTTAAGTTTGTACTATAACACTATTTCTTTCTTCTCTTTCCCTCCTATACCAGCTTTGACCTCAAATCGACCCTGTGTTTTTGCCTGGGTTGCATTCCCTCTATATTCTCCACTAAGGTGCTCTTTGCACATTAACCTAGGACTCGCTCAGGACACTGGTTCCTCCTATCAACGGCTACCTCAAGACTGAAAGAAAGTATGTCCAGCTAGTCATTTAGCATTATGTTTTAACCTACTGTAACTGTTAAGCCATTAGACTGCCAATACCTAAGCAGCCAGCAGCTACCCTTTCCCTTATTCCTCCATTACCACCACATATACTCCTTGGATAGCTACCTAGATTATCCTTTCTCCCCTTATCCACAGCTCTCACCTGGAAGCTGGCCTATTTGTTACTTGCACTTGCACAGTTGGCCAGTAGATGGCACGGTTGCCTCATCCCTATCTGGGATACGAGTTTTTCTTTTCCTACTACATTTTCATTCTTACCTTCTTAACCTACTCCTTTCCTCCTTCCAATACCCTGTCTTATCCTCGCCTCCTAGGCTACCTTCTCTTGCCTTGACTCCCCTTGCCTTCTCAGATACTTTTTCCCTTCTCCTCTGGTCTACTGTGTGTGCCCGGCCTCCCCACCCTACCCCCATATCCCACCCACCCTTAGGGTCCTACCTTTATCTCTCCTCTAAACACACCCCTTCTATTCCACCCTATCACAACCTCACATATTATACACTAGCCACAACTCACAAACACACTTACATAATTATAACAAACCCCACTTCTCTATCACTTACACACCTAACACATTATAACACCTTCTTTATACCTTTCTTTTCCACAGTACCTCCATCCTAGAATATCACACTGACTCACAACTACCTCTTTAAAACTTCCACTATGCCCCAGTTACAAATGAAACTTCCTGTCTCCTTCTTATTAGTAGTCTTTCTCATAACCACCTACTTCCTAACCTCCTATGAACACTCCCTAACTGCTTCTTTCTCACTTCCCTCTAAACATACCAGTACACCTGTTACATCCCTACCCCCTTCCATCTTACATTCCACTTCTCAATCCACATACCTACTTCCCAAATACCATAGGGTTCTACACTGCAAACTACTACAAACTAAAGGAAAGAAAATATTTGACACAATTATAAAACATACACCTGAAAACTATCTTATAATCCTCCATCTACTACAAGATGGAGACATTCAACAACCCAGGCCCTCTGTACTCCAACAAAACATACACAACTCACATCAAACCTCTCTCTCCCTCATCCACTGCATCCTCTGACTTATTATCTTTAGCCCATCTCAACATACGCAGTATCTGCAACAAAATCAGTCAACTGCATGCCCTTCTAGAAGTAAACAACTTTGACATCCTATGCTTATCAGAAACCTGGCTAAAGCCCTCTATTAAAGACATTGAAATTACCCCACCTGGATATAGCATTCTCAGATCTGATCATTACCTCCAAAAGGAGGTGGAGTAGCTATTCTTTATAAAACACAACTAAAGCTTACTCTTCTGGACCTTACCCTTAACCAAAAATTAATGCGAAATAATTGGTTCCAAAATACAAATTAACAACACTAAATCTATAAACATCATCTGTGCATACCTCCCCCCTGGAAATAATATCCCCATCTTAGAACAACTTCTCGAACACCTCTCTATAAACCTCCCTCAAGAAACACTATTTCTTGGGGACTTTAACATCGACTGGAATTCTTGTAGCAATGCTAACCCCACCTCCCACATAAATCTTTTTGGTTTCAAACAACTTATTGACAGTCCAACTAGAATAAATAATAAAAGTAACAAAGAAACCACCTTAGATTGGATTCTTACAAACTCCCCCCCCTACAAAACTACCAAACTGGTATCCTTCCAGAAGATCTTAGTGATCACTCACTTACTTATGTTATTAGGGCCAAAACTAAGCTAAACCTACCTACCTCACATAAAACAATATATTCAAAAACACTTTAATTCTGAAGGATTCCTAACAGAGCTGTCACAATACAACTGGACCCCTCTCAAATATCTCTCACTCGACAATGCTGTTGAACACTTCAACTCAGCATTCCTGACCATCCTGAATCAACATGCCCCAAAACGTATCATTAGAACAAAGACCAAAATAGCACCCTGGCTAACTTCTAATACCAAACAAACAATAATACTTAGAAATAAATCATGGAAAAAATGGCGGTCCTCCAGAAACCCAAGCGATCACGTATCTTCAAAGAACTCAGAAATAAAACCAAAAAAGCTATACTTGCAGATAAAAAAATTATTACCTTGAACTACAACAATCAACCAAAAAAGAACCAAAAAAGTTTTGGTCCACTATCAATAATCTTCTTACCCCAGGCAAAGTAGTTACACCAAACCCACAAAACTTAGATCCTGACAACCCCTCTTTAATAGCCAATAACTTCAACACCTTCTTTACCACTTCCATACAAAATCTAGCTAACCACTTAACCCCTGATTCCTCCCAACTGCTCTTAAATAACAGTGACAACTGCCTTCCACCCCTGCAACTTCAACCCATACCTACCTCCTACATACAATCTCTTTTACAAAACTTAAATCTACTACACCCTCAGCTGATAACCTTCCAGCTGAATTTCTTCAAATAGCAGCCAAAGCTATCGCCTACCCTGTCTCCATCCTCATAAACAGATCCATAAAAGAAAGTACTTTTCCCTCAATCTGGAAAATATCTCATATCATACCCTACACAAAGGAGGCAAAGCCACAGACCTTTCAAACTTTCGTCCTATAGCACTATTATCTCCTCTAGCTAAAATCATGGAAAAATGCATACACAAACAACTACTCACCCATCTCCTTCAAAATAATCTACTTGCAGATACTCAACATGGATTTAGACCTTCACATAGTACTACCACTGCTCTACTTTCCTTTTCCAACACCATCAACTGTAATCGTAACAACAACAAACTAACCTCTTCTCTTTTCCTAGACCTATCAAAAGCCTTCGACATGGTCAACCACTCACTTCTACTACACATATTAAAATCCCTTGCTTTGGATACCTCCTCCTTAACCTGGTTCTCTTCTTATCTCGAAAACAGGCAACAAGCAGTACTCTGGAAAAATTGTCTATCTTCACTACTACCTATCTCTTTAGGAGTCCCACAAGGATCCATACTAGGCCCCTCCTATTCTCTATCTTTATTAATGACCTCCAAGCATCTATCCAAAACACTACATGTATACAATATGCAGATGATTCCACAATTATTTGCACAGCCTCCACTCAATCTGAACTCCACTCACTCACACAAGCTACCTTTTCTATCGTCGAAGACTGGTTCTCAAAAAGATGTCTTCTCCTCAATTCCAAGAAAACAAAACTACTACTTTTCTCACCTACACACAAATCTACACAACTTAACTTCTCTATTACTGCAGGTGATAACTCCCTCATCTCCCCAGACTTATCAACCAAACTACTTGGTGTTACTATTGATAATAATCTAAGCTATGATTACCATATCAACAACACCATAAAAGCACTCAATAAAAAATTGGCACACTATACAGAATCAAACCCTACCTAACACCTGAAGCACGGACCACCTTAGCACAAACACATCTCATCTCGACCCTATTGTATGCCTCCTCTATCTACACTAACCTCTCAAAAGTAACCTAAAGAAACTTACGACATCCTACCACAATATAGCTCGCTTTGCCACAGCATCCCAGTATAGAACACACCACTGTCTAAACTTAAAACATTTACACTGGTTGGAACTTCCCAACAAGATTATATATCAACAACTCCTGATAACACATAACATATTATATCAACCATCTAAAACACCAGCTCTCACTAATCTTCTGAGCCCTTATAATAACCTGAAACAACTACGTTCTGCAGAAAAGCTTCAAGTCAAAACAACTCGAATCACCAATTCTGCAGGTAACTGCCTTTTTCCCAACGCAGTAGGCAAAATATGGAATAACCTCCCTTCCCACATTACCTCAATAGGCTCATATGATCTTTTTAAAAAACAACTTCTTGCACATCTTACAAACTTCTGGCTCTGCTCTTGTACCAATCCCGACTGAGAAACCTAATACCTTCTACTATCATTCTTCCTCACTTCTCAACTACAATCCTTCTCTGTGTTCTCAAACATCCTAATGACTCTACAGTTTCTACTGTTCTCAAAAAAAAAAAAAAAAAAAAAAATTATACATTGTATATACACTAATATGTATGCAATGATTTGTATGGAGTGTAGTTCTAGATATAATCAATGTCTCTTGTAATACATAAATAGTATTCTATGTGTTTTATTTTTTTCTTGATCCAGACTAATAACTATCCATGGTAACTTAATATCTGTTAAAGGATCTCATAGTTAATCTTCAATTTTGTATAACCTTTGTTTTAATTCTGAGGAGCTTTTCTCCCCGGGCCTCCACTGAAAATGGAAATTATCCAGCTGGACTAGCCCGGTCAACAAATGTAAAATAAATAAATAAATAAATAAAATAAATCATCCAGGGCAAATCCGACAGATATATCACCAAGGACTCGACAGACAATCATACGGCCTTCTTTAGCTATGTTGGACACCTGGGAGGACACTCCCAGATATGCTCGGACTGGGTTCAGAATGATGTGAAGTTTACTGAACCTACACACATTGCCAACATACTGGCTGACAGGTTCGGTGCAAACATCTCCCCCCCCTCCCCTCCACATGGAGAGATGTCTGTACCAGAGGATTGTAGCCCCCGAAACTTCTGTAACGCACAGGTGGGACATGCTCTCTCCAAGGCAGTGAACACAGCATCCATGGGACCAAATGGTGTCCCGGCTGTGTACTCCATGAACTCATTGAGGAATTAGACCCACAGTTAGGACAGCTGTTTAATCTTAACCTCACCTTAGGTAACGTACCCAAGTTGTGGCGCACGACGACTGTAATCCCACTTCACAGGGGCAGTGCCTCCACTGACCCTGGTAATTACCATCCCATTAGCTTGACAAGCCTTATCTGCAAAGCCATGGGGAAGGATCATAATGGAACTCATAGATGATGACATAGGGGACTTGCATACTTTGCATCCATCCCAGTTTGGCTTGGTCAAAGGCAGATCATGCATTTAAAACTTGGTTGACATTTTAGGAACAGTCATCGAGGCCATTGATGAGGTTCAGGCAGTCCATACAGCCTACCTCGACCTGGCAAAGGCCTTCAACACAATACCCCCCTCAGCTATCATTGATAAACCCATTGGCTTGGATGTGAACCTGTACATCGCAGGATGGGTTGCAAACTGGCTAGGTGACAGAACCCACACGGTCATAGTTGCTGGCACCATGTCAGACTCACAGCCGGTCACAGGCGGTGTCCCACGGGACTCAGTCCTGGATCCACTCTTTTTCTGCATCTACATTTCCAAAGTACAAGCAAACACAGGGGGGTTATGGCTGACAATGTTTGCAGATGACTGTGAACTGGGTGCCATAGTGGGACGGACATCTAACACAGATATCCTTCAGAAGGGCCTCACAGATATGGATATCTGGTGCCAGGGACATGGCCTACAGCTAAATGCCGGGAAATGCATAGTCATACCCTTCGGGAAGAACAAGGTTACCCCTAGCTGCCATATAGGTGGCAATCCACTGAGCACAGAGGGAGTTACCAGGGATCTGGGGACCCAGGTTGTCAGTCACCATTCGTTCGACACACATGTTGCTAACGTAGTTAGGTAGACCTTCTACATTGCCCATCTGATCGTGCAGGGATTCACATCTAGATCAGGGGAGGTCATCGTCTCCTTGTACTCATCACTCATTAGACCTATGATTGAGTACATTGCCCCGTTCAGAAGGTATCTGACCCAACACCTGCAGCAGCTGGGAAGGCCCCATAGGTTCATCGTCAAACGGATGCAGGGTGTCAGGAATTTGTGTTATGCTGCCCGACTGAAAGGACTCCTGCTCCATTCAGTCACATACCACTTGCTCAGTGGTGACCTGTGCCTGACATACAAGGCCATGTCGACCCATATTTGATGACTATGCTTCACCTAATGGATCTACATCCCTCAGAACCACTGGGGCAGGTGACGTGAACCTTGACACGGTCATTAATAGAATGTGTTGGAGGGACAGATTCATCACCCAGACACTCACTATGCTGTGGAACAACATCGCAGTACATGTGAGGCAGAGCACCTCGCTGGTCTTGTTCGAGGGGGATCTTGACCAATGGATAGGGGATTGCAGATATACCCCAGGGGTTACTTCATTGTCACTGCTTGACAGAGGTGCAGCAATATAATAGGCATTATCTTCGGACTGGAGGGTTGGCAAAGGCAACATAACTATGGGCTAGGGTTATAGCTGCCCTTGGGCAGATAGCCTACTATGTACCTATGGACCTATGAACCTATGTTCATAGTTTGTCCCATTCACACTTGTCTATCCCCTATCCTCATTCATATGTGTATATTTCTATGGCACATGATTGAACTATGTATTACCTGCAGGTATGCTGTGCACAGTGCACATACGTCACGGTTGATTACAGTGTATCTGTGTACCTACCTCTGTGATACTGAAGACTACCTCACATCCTTCACAGCATTACATGCATATGTCCATACTATTATTCGTTGGCCTGTGGGGGGTTGTTAGGGCAACGGTTACACGTGTCCCTGTTTGTGTACGCGTCATGGTGGTCTTTGACCAGCCTCTGTTGCTATCGTGGGATGGACGGTAGTGTTGGTGTGTGTTTGGGATGTGTTTCCACTGCCGGTACATCTGTGGGGGGTGGGGTTGGCACATGTTCCTCTTTGCAGGGAGCCCCATCCTGGACATTTGTGTCATGCGTCAACACTTGGCACATGCCATATGTCCTGTGCTATTTCCACAGTCATGTATGCCTTCCTGCATTACTACTGCATGTTACTGGCAGTTTGTATCTGGTACACATGGCTATTATGTTGGATAGCTTGGCCTATTCCCATGCTATGACATACCCATTCATCCAGGCATATACATGTTATTACATCCTTTGCGTTGGCCGTGGGTGTTTGGCCATCCAGCAACGCTATTCTCAACGTGTGATGTCCCACCTTCACCTTCTGTGCATGTGGCACCCTGTTGGGGCGTCCTGCTTGGTGGGTAGATGTTCCGCCATATGTGTTGTGTTTGACATGTCTGCATAGCTAATCATCAGTACGGTGGCTGAACATACTACCTTGTCCAGATGTGTACAGTTATGGGCACCGTGGCGTGTGCATGCCTATGGGGTTTTGACAGGTCCATACCACATGCGGGATGTACACATTCTGCCGACACATTCACATGCAGCCATTTGGATATCTGTCCCTGAGGTGGGATGTTAACATGTGGGGTACATATTTGCCCGCGTGGCACTGCCTAGGACAATACTTCTTACTACATTTCAGGTATACCCATTGTGTGTAGGTGTGCAGCTGCGCAAGGCTGCTAGCTGGGTTGGGTGCACGGTCGTACATGGGTGCGGGTTACGTGCTATGATGGGGCTGTTGTGTATTACATTTGCATGCATGGGTTCTGCTTCTGGATATTACGCTTAGGCATACGCCGTCCTATGTGTATGCGATGGCCACGTTGCTGGGTGTAGAACATGTTGCTATGCACATGTTTGTCTGTGTTTAGGGTATCTGGTTTCCTTCTGGTTGTTATATCGACACAGCTACCCGGCTGTGTACTCTCACTACTGCTGGTGACCATGCCCATGTGGCTACTTGTGTGTAGGTGCGGCGCGCTGACATGCTGCGGTACACCTTCACTGGGTATGCCCACTGACAGTGCATTGCGTGACGGACACGGTATTACACGTATCCTTTGTTCCTTGGACGGGTACAATTTGGACTTCGTGGGTTGATGTTTGGTTCTCCATTTTGTGTGAACGGGTACTATGTTGCATACTCTGCATACGTTTCATTATCCATGGACCCTGGCTGGTGCGGTTACTATTGCAGGTGGCCTGTGACAGTCAGCACTTTAGGTTGCTCATCGCCTGCCGGCTTGGCCACGCCTACGGGCGCATCCTACTTGGGCTCGCTCACGTGCCCTCTGCCCGTGTCTGTGGTTGCGGCGCGCACTCATTACTATGCATATGGCGCTGCTACGCCGATTATACACTGCACTGCCAGTGCAAGCCTTACACCGGCCTTGCGCCGAGCTTCATGAATCCCGGGGAATGACTTTTTTACTGAAAATAATAAACTGTTTTTAACAGTGAAAGATTCAGTATATAAAGAAAGCAAAAATGAGAAGCTACCATATTGCATTAGTTATATACTAAACAATTTTAAGAAAATTATAAACACACATTGCATAACAAGACATTTATCAATATTAATGTTCCCAATAGCGTTCACAAACAATTGCTTAGATTGTTTCAATATAAACAAAATAATAGAAATGAAAGGCAATGGGTTAAATTACTGGCACCAATCCCTTAGTATAAATAATATTCTTGACACTATAAGTCTCTTAGCAAGATACAACATAAATCAAGATAATTGGTTAAATATTCAAATCTTCAGAGAATATCTAATAAAGGAATTTAGAGCAAGTCAAGTGTCATATACTTTACCTCAGCCTAAAATAATTTTACTTTTGTGTGAATTAAATTATTTACAATTTAGCATGAGGTTTTCTTTATCTAAGATCTATAAGACATTGAGGGCTGACTTAAAGCAGCATGATGGTTCTCTATTGAGTTTTATAGAAAATACTAACAAATGTAGCTTCTCTGATAATGACAATAAATCATACAACATCATCTTTATATTGGAAAATATTTACATGGAAATTTATACACAGGAGTTATTTTACTCCACAGAAAATTGCAACAATATTTAATCAAACTAGTCATAACTGCTGGAGATATAATGAGAGTCTCTGTGCAGATTGGATACATATGTGCCTTGAATGTAAAATGATTGTTCCTTTTTGGCTGAAATTTAGAGATTTTACAAAGGCATTGTGGACAGACAAATGCACAATTACAGATACACTTTTATTACTCAATGTCCCAATACCAGATTGTTTACCAAAGTCACAAATACATCTTTTATGGTCCATCTTGGCAATAGCAAGGAAAGTTATTACTATCTCTTTTACTGAGTTTATATTATTGGCCAAGACAGTATGTAATAGAGAACTTGAAACTCTTAACTATAGAACAACAAGAATGACTCACAGAAAGTTATCTTGGTTGAAATTTAAAAAAAAAAAAATTACACAAAATGTAATATGTTGAACAAAACTGTTTTACTTATGAGCACTTTGTATATAATTGCACATAGTTGAGTTTTTAATGTCATGTTAATGAATAATTATCTGTATAATGTAATAATTTCTTGATCTATGAAAACCAATAAAACAGTGTTATACAAAAAAAAAAAACAAACAAAGTATTTAAAGGTGCAGTTCACTCTAAACACAAAACAGATTTTACAGTTTGGAAGCTCTTAGCATCAATTCACTAACAATAGACACACATTCGGACCAGGAGAACTGTCAGCATTCAAATAAAGCTGCCAATACATTTCTTTCCAGTAACCAATTCTTCCAGTCACCACAATAAGCACCTGTAGCAATCTGCTCTGAAATGTTATAAGCTATCACATGAAGCTTACAGAACAAAGTTTTGTGATCATAGATGTACGGCAGATGAAAGTGTATGTGATTATATTGCTGAGCTAAGCACTTATTTTCATAGATGAGTGGGTGGGTTTCAGATCACCACATTTGAAAGGCTGGCAGACCTTTTGATGAGGGAACAAGCCCTTGGCACTTTGCCTGAGGACATGATAATCTGGTTGGTAGACCAGGAGTGTAACTCTGCAGATGAGCTTGGGAGAAAGGGGGATCTCTATTTAGCATGCAGGTCATCACTGCACAAGAAGGGGATATCCGGTGCTGCACATTGATTTAAGGGAACCCATGGTGGGCAGCCTAACGACAGAGCCCACCAGTAAAAGGGGAAGCCACTTGTTCAGGTACAGGGCCAGGATCAGGGTCTAAATGTTTTAAATGTAACCAGAGGGGCCATGTAGCATACAAATGTCCACTGAAGCAAGGCGGGGAAGAAAAGTTGGGGGAACCAAAGGGGAATAGCAGTATGTTAGTGGCAAGTTGTCTGGAGACAACAGGGGCATCAAACTATCACTGAAGTTTGTATCCTATCTTAATGCATGGAAAGCAGGCCACTACTAAGAGAGACACAGCCTCTGGCATAACCATTGTGAAGCCTGCAGTTGTTAAAGAGGATCGGTATTTACTTGGGCAGTCTACTCCAATCAGAACTTTAGGAGAGACCCCATTACAACTAGTTTTGGTCACAGTTCAACTTGACTGGAAGGGTGGAAAAGGAACCAAGCAAGTAGGTGTGTTTGAGGATATCCCTGCAGATGTTTTAATAGGGAATGATTTTGATAATGCAGTACCTTGTCTATATGCAGTTACACACAGTCAGGCTTGGAGACCGGCATATGGGTCTGGTAGCCTGTGGGAGACACAGACAGACTGCAGACTTGAAGCCAGGACTGGTGTGGCAGTTACTTCAGAGAGGGTGCTACCCTGTAGCAGTGAGACTGAAGGTGGGCCCCAGCTGCTGGTGGGTGCGGCTGTTCCCTTGGACAGAGTGACTGCAGTGGCAGAGGTGAGTAGTAGTACCCAGGCTGACAGTGAAACACCTCATTCAGAGAATACTAGACTTCCTATGGAAGAGGAACTGGGAATGGTTACAAAGAGAGAGTTGAGACAGGCTCGGCTTTTAGATCCTACATTACAGGGCCTGAGGGAGATAACTAGTGAGGTACTTAATTCTCAAGGAAAGGGGGTATCTGTATACTGGGACAAAGGATTACTGTATAGAGAGTTGACCATTGCGGAAGGGCTAGAGGGTGAGAGAATACAGCAGTTGGTCTTGCCCAGAGCCTATGATCTGGCACTTCTAGCCATAGCCCATGACATTTCCTTTGCAGGTCATATGGACATAAAGTGTACCAAGAGACATATTAGGCAGAACTTTTATTGTCCTGGGATTTTCATAGATGTAACAAGGTACTGCAGGAGCTGTGAACAGTGCCAAAAGGTAAGCCAGTTAGGAGACAAGGTCAAGGCTCCTTTGATGTCTTTGGCTGTGATTGAGGATCCATTTCAGAGGGTAACTATGGATATTGTGGTGCCTCTGAGTACCCCAAGTTCCACAGAGAAAAAGTATATCCTAATGGTAATAGATTATGCTACCAGATATCCTGAGACAGTGGTTCTGCCCTGCATTGAGACAGAAAAGGTGGCAAATGCTTTGTTTTGAGATTTTCATCAGGGTAGGTTTACTGAAAGAAATACTGAGTGACAGACTGACAGAGTTGCCAATTTCATGTCAGACCTACTGGCTTGTCTGTGGAAGCACTGTGGGGTGAAGCACCTAAAGACCACCCCTTACCTTCCCCAGCCTAATGGTCTAGTGGAGAGGTTAAACTCTTCACTAAAGACCATGCTACTGTTATTTGCAGACCAGTTTAAGAGGGACTGGGACAAATATTTGCTCAAGCTGTTGTTTTCTTACAGAGAAGTTCCCCAAGAATGCACAGGCTTTTCACCCTTTAAGTTGCTGTATGGGCATAGGGTGAGGGGGACCTCTAGATTTTATTCATGATGAGTGGGAGGGTTAGTGTAAATAAACAAGGAGACTGTTGTGGTATATGTCCTAAACCTTAGAACAAGGGTCAAGAAAATCTGGGGCTAGGCCCAGGAGAACCTGGCAGAAACTCAACAGCAGAAAAAGGTCTGGTATGACAGGAATGCTGAAGCTAGAAAGTATGCAATGGGGCAACAGGTTATGGTTCTCATTTCTGTCAGACACAACAAGCTGCAGGAATCATGTGAGGGACTCTTCAAGATGGTAAAGAAGGTCAGTGATGTTAGCTACATGCTGGAACTGCTAGGCAGGAGGCAGGGGCACAAGCTCTACCGCATTAACACCACAAAACCTTACCATGATAGGGAGGCCCTGATGCTAAGTATTTATAGTAAAGGCAGGATGATTTTGAGGGGGGTTTATGGCTACAGGGAGCCAGTCAGCAAAATCTCAAATGACTATGGTGGAGCCTAGGCTTGCAGAATAGGACAGTGCAGCACTGTATGGGGTCAGAAACACAAAGGCAGTTTGGATTTCAAGACAGGGAATCGGGTAAGGTATTTCCAGATTGGTTCTCCCCTCTCAAGCAATGTTTCTGAAGGGTCACTTGAAAAACTAGCTTGAGTCTTCAAGGGGGGAAGAAATGCCATGGAAAGAGATACTATCAGCCCAGCTATTTGAAATGTAAATAATTATATGTCATTTGAGAATATCAACATGCTTCATATAAAATACTTGTGTTATAAATTTATTAGAACTGTATGTCAGGTGTATATCAAACTGCTGGTACAGAAGTGTGTGTTGAAAAGATACTTTATAAAGTACTGAGCTTAAAGATGTAACTACAGCATGCCCTACTGGAAAAAAGAACAGAAATGTACATGAACTACTGTAACTGTTTAAATGTATATTATTACAGTGGAAATTGAAATGCAAGGGGTTAATTTCGGAAATTTAGCTGAAATTAAATTACTTTATGAGAGCAAGAGACATGATGTCTGCACTAGGTGGCTCTCTGTATTGTCTTGAAGGGGAAATAATTACTAGGTTTGAGATTTGGACGTGTTTTAATGTTTTATGACTTCCAACAGCTGCACAGATCTGAGCAAAAGCATTTGCCTATGTATTTTCATATGTAGATGCTAAATGCTACCAGCTGCATTAATTGTTATTTTTCACCTGGGATTGAGTCAGATGACAAGAAATGATGTAATTTTGTAAGCTATCCGAGTAGTAATATTTGGGATATTAATTTAAGAACTATCTGAGTGAGAGAGAGAGAGAGAGTATTCTGTATTCTGCTTTTGACCTGGCAACATCAAGATCCACTCACCATATCTGCCTTACTGCTCAAATTAAATATATTATTAGGGTATAGTAATTGTGTTAGATATAGTCAGGAAGACAGCAAAGCTTATTTTAGATGTTTTTCTTTATTTATTTGAGACTGTCCTGCAATGTTGTTTTAAATATTTCCTGTGATTTTTAGCTCTGATGTAACTGTGAATATATACTGAGTATTTTTTGGTTCTTTTGTTATTTAATATTAAATATTTTCAAAACTTTCATTGTGGCTGAAATTTGTGACATATATTGAAGCTCTGAGACTACATGCATATTTATTTGGTGACACTGTCTAGGCCACTGCTAATAGCCTTGCTCTTGGTCAAACTACCATTTGTATTAATATTAGTATTACACAGTAAGATAGGACACCCTTTGTTAGGCCCTTAAAGTAGCTGATAAGGAGTGGCTGGTGGCAGTGGTAACTGCCTTATAGTCTGGGAAGAAGGAGGTATAGCTAGTAAACCTGTGCCAGCCTTTCCCAGGTGTGTATGTGCGTGCGTGTGTGTGTGTGTGTGTGTGTGTGTGTGTGTGTGTGTGTGTGTGTGTGAGTATATAAATCAAACCTCAAAGAGTGTGTGCATCAGCTACTTGGGCAGGGACAAAAAGCACTGGCTGAACATAGAGGGTGCGGGACGTCTTGGCTTGGCCACTCAATTGAGATCTCAACTCTATAGCTAACCTGGAGAAAGATGGAGAAACCAGCCCTGAACTGACTGTGGTCTCTGTGTGCTTTTAAGGGAAACTGCACTGGAAATACTGTGTGTGTAACTTGTCATCCTCCTAAAGTACATACCCCACCAGTGTCAGTGCTGAGGATTTAGGCTCCTTGATTACTTGGCCAGTGGTGGGGCATCACAATCCCCATTATGAGTTTCAGTTGAAAAATATGGGAGCCTTTGATTTTTGTTACTACATTTTAATTCTTACAACATGCTAGCAGTAATGAGATACTTAATTTTCATTTTCCCAACAAAAATTTTGAAGAATGTTATAAAATGCAGATACAATGTGAAACAGTTTTCAGAAGTATTTTGATCAAATGGAATAACATATGCTCCTGAGTTACAGATATAATTTCTAAAGCACACTGAACAAGTGACTCTTTTTGTACAACACAGAATAATAAAAAATCAGTCAATTTAGTTATTTTATTGCACTTACTTTAGATGCACTGCAGGTAGTTATTTTAAATTTCAAAAATATTTTTATAATTATGCTGCACATTATGATTTATATAACACATTTATAATATAAATGTCGGCATGTGCAAATTTATATTTTACTTTTTTAGTAATATTGCATGCAGAGACATGATATTTATTAAACCAAACATGTTTTTGATTAAAAGTGAGTGGTCATTGATAGCACAGAGGGAAAATTCCAATCAGGTTCAGGTGATGCAGGTTCAACTAGCCAGCCTGGGGCCAAGGTTAGTGGGTAGGAGGAGGAGTAGAGGAAGAAGTAGCATTAGGAAACTCTGTTCTTTTCAGAACATCTGGGTAAGTAGATGAAGGGACAACAGCTAAATGTCACATGGCCAATGTTTCTTCAGGCTGTGAAGGGTTTATTCATGTATAGCCATGGCATGCATATGGCATCTTATGCATTAATGGAAATCATTGCTTTTTTAGCACTGTGGGTTGAGTATGAATAAATCATCAAATAATCATTACCTCTCATCTCCAGTGACTACAGATTTAAAAGAAAGAGAGTAGGTGGATAAATCACAAAGCAGGAATCAAAAGTATAATTTAAATTAATTAATGGTCCCCAAAACATTTAAACTGCTGAAAAATAAAACACCCTTCTTTTAGCATTGTATCATATATAACTTTTATGCAGTATGTTTTATTTCATGTACAGAAACAAACAAAAAAGTAAATTAACTGGTTATACATGTCATCAAAAATAATTAGTCCAATATAAAATAGCCTTGTTTCTATAAAATGTAAATAAATACCAGAAATAAATCAGGTAGTAGAATTTGAAATTTCCTAACAATCCGTGCCCGCTGCATGAATATTTAAAACCTATTATATCCAAATAACACAGAATAAGAAAATTAGAGAAAACATGTATATTGTGATATATTAACTAGAGTGAATTATTAAAAAGCTGCCATTTCCAACAGGTGCACTTTCCAAGAAACTTTAGTTTCCAGGTACTATTCTTCTGATCACTTTGATTTTTATGTCCTCATAGCCAGGTATCTTCAAAAACATCTCAGTGATCTGAAACAAAGACAGCTTGTGTTGGTAAATGCATTATTTATGAAGAAATATTACATCTTCAGTCTAACTATTGGTAGCACATTTCACTGTTTCATTTAAATATAGAATGCACTGCTAATTATTGTTTCACTACCTATGGAAAATGCATTACTCTTGCAGTCTGCTAAAAATTATACAGTTCTTAGGTTCTTTTTCCTAGCTAATAACAGAAAGCACCATTTATGCACCATGCAAAAAGAAAACTGCATTTCTATGAATATTACAAACACTTTTGGGATTATTGAAATGTGTTCTCCTCCTCTAGCAAAAAAATTCAATATACAGAGCTCTTTCTATTCTCAGAGAAAACAAGAAGTATTAAACTTCTCAAGCCTCAATTTCCTATGACTAAATGTGAAAATGTTTTCAATAATTAGTTCATACCTTCAAATTCCTTACCAAGTAAAATCATCTCTACTGGCAAGCTTCCTTTATCCAAGAAAAATAAATAAAATCTCATCTAAGGAAAGAATATAAATACAGCTGCTTCAGGAATGCTAGATAATGCATGCAGATTCATAATTTAGCTATTTACCTGCTGTGATGCCCACCACTGCTGCCAATATGTGACTGCCACTGCTATGTATTGTCCCTGCGCTGGGCCAGTAATCAAGGATCCTGAATCCTGACCACTGACACTTGAGAGGGACATGCACTTGGAGTACAAATGGATACACTCAATATTCCAGATGCAGACCTCTCTGCATCAAGTATAATTTTTCCTTAAGAGCACACAGGAAACCCACTCAACCCCGGGGTCTGAATGTCTCTATATCTGTCTCCCTCCAGATCCTCATTAAGACTCCCCACTGGTACAGCTGTAAGGTTAGGTCTTCAGCCAAGTGTCCAAGCCAAGTCCTCCAGCACCCTCTCTGTAAACCCAGTGCTTTGTGTCCCTTCCCCAGGTAGCTGACACGCACACACACACACACACACACACACACACACACACACGCACGCACACACACACACACACACTCACACACATACACACGTGCACACACACACACACACACACACACACACACACACACACACACACACACACACACACACACACACACACAGACACACACACACACACACCTGGGAAAGGCTGACACAGGTTTACCTGCTGTGCCCCCTTCTGCCCAGAATATAAGGTAGATTCACTGCCACCAGACACTCTACAATAAGCTATTCAAAGGCTTTTAAAAAGGGACTCCAATTATACTGTGTAATATTAATACGAATACAAATGGTAGTAGTTTAACAAGACAGGTAGGTCTTCTTGGAGTGGCCCACACAGTGTCACCAAATAAACAGAAGTACTCCAAAAGTTTAGATACTGTCTATAAGAACCAGCCACAATAAAAGTATTAAATATATTTAATAATAAATAATAAAAGTACATGAAAATACTGAATATATATTCGCAGTACACCACAGAGTTCAAATCACAGAAAATATTGAAAACAACTTTGAAGGACAGACTCCTACAAATAAAGAAAAACAATCTCTAAACTAAGCACTATATTCCTGACCGAGTCTAACAGAATTATACTGTTCCCTAATAACTTACTTGGGCAAGGCAGAGTGAAATACAGGCGCAGTCTTTCTAGTCAGGCCCTAATCAGAATACTCTATATTCTAAGATTACTCCCTGGAAACATATAATATCCAAGATGACTGCAGAATGACCTCATCTGTCACCTGACTCTAGATTCCCAAAATATCTCTTTTTGAAGTTTGAGACAGGACTTTAGCAGACTGCTAGAATACACATTTAGTGCCTTTATGGCAATGCCTGGAACCAGAAACATTTACAGCACTCCCTCCACCTTCTTTATAAAAGCTAAAAGATAATGGCTGCTCCCAGACCTACCAGCTCCAGGCCTACTCAGCACTGTGGGGAGCTGTTTAATGATATAACAGCTAATTTACATTTCCCTTATTCTTCATAAAATAAGTCAGATGGTTAACCATTGCTGTGCCAGTGTCCAGTACTGAAACATATACATTTAATTTGGTATCATAATACATGTACATTTCTTTTCATTCCAGCAGGGTGCACTGTTGATACATTTTAACATAAGCAAACCTCACAAATACATTTTCAGCACAAGCATCCGTACAAATCAACTTGATACACAAATGACATATAATTATTCACAAAATTCCAGTTGATGTGCTGGTACAAGTCATACATCCACTGTCCTACTTCTCCTGACATGACTGGCAGTACCTCCTTTTGTCACACCTACAATCAGTGAATCTTTTGGAATCAAGTTTAAAATTCATTGCATTGAAATTACTGTGCTGAATAATTCAATGCATCCAATTGTATTTATTATTAAGTTTTAACTTTTACCACATCCTGCCTACTATATCTAACATGGTGCCCTATGGTCTAAGTTTACATCTATCTTACTGATAGCTAGCGTTATTCCCTCTCTGTTCCTCATGTTTTTGCACTGATTAACTTATTGTCTTCTATTCTTTTTTCCTCACTCTGTTCCTTTTATTTATTTTTTTCACAATGCATAGCTGCTGAAAATGTTACTCTCTTCAAATGTTCCGGGACAGCAGTATATTGCATCATTGTGGCAGCTTTGTCTTATACAGTGATATCAACATCTTTGTTATTTTCTAGTTTTGAAAATGTCATAGTCACAAGATCATGAGATCATACGAAATATAAGGCAACTGAGTCACAAGACCATTTATTCAAAACAGTTTATGCCTTGCCAATGCCCACCATTATACTGTACCTCCCTTCTCAAGAAGGGCAATGTAGGTCAGTCATGGAGTGCATGTTTGGGCATCCATCCAATAATCCTGGTTTATTCTGAAGGATGCAAAGGTGTCATCATTTTTAACTTGAAGGGGAAGAGTATTCCATAGGTGGAGTATGCACTGAGTAGCAAATGTGTCTCTCTAGCATGTTTTACTTATGTGCTGGTGTGCTGGTGAAGATTTAGATCTCTATTATTAGAGGATCTGACAGACTTGTGAAGATAATACAGGAGATCAAGGAAGATGGGTCCCTAATGGCATGGAAGGCAGGGCATAGATCATTACATAACATCCTATAAGAAACCAAGTAAAAGTATAGCATTTTAAGATTTTCTTTGTCACTCTGGGACATTAGGCCAAAAAATGTCTTGTTTAGAAACCTCGGGGGTCTTTTTAGTTGCTTAATCACAAAGGGGGTGTTGAATGCAATAATTGGTCTAATTAGAGCTGCATAAATAGAGGTGATAAGGTCTTTTGATTTGGATGACATGCCTTTAAATGCGGCTTGTGCTATATACAGGGATTTTCTCTACTTGCTGGTCAAATGAGAAGGAATTTCTGACCCATATTCTAAGATGCCTAACTATGTTACTAATTTGGATTGAGGTATTGGCTATACTGTACATAGACAGAAAGAGCTGTTTACCAAATGGAATAATATTACTCTTTTTACCATATGATTTTATCCAATTTCCAAAAAAACACTTATTCACAAGAGTTAGTTCCTATTGTAATGAGTGGGGAATGGGAAAATTGATAATAATACCCAGTTACAATCGTCTGCAAGCATAGGTAACCAAAGATCCAGATTTCTAGTTCTAAGGTTGAAGAACTAGATGACAAAAAGGATCCCAGTACTGACCCCTCAGGCACACCACTAGTTACCTTCATACTTTCTGAGGAGATGATGGACACCTTAATTATGTTGGTTTTATCTTTCAACCAGATGGTTATCCACCTCTCTATGTATGAATCTGCTGTTAAGGCACTTAGCTTATTAATGATAGTAGAATGGAGTAAAGTGTTTAATGCTCTGGTCAGATCAAAATAAGCTATGCAAATAGAAAACCCCCTGTCTACAACCCGTGTGACCTTTTCAAAGAAGTTAACTAAAGTGAATAGGCAGTATCTTCCTATGACAAAGGCAAACTGATGTGAGCCTGATAAACTGAATGTTGAATACATCCTATGGTGTTTGTGGTTCCTGTGCTGAAGCTTTTTTTTGGTGTTTCTTCCTGCCCTTATGTAAGGACATCACCACTACAATTTGCCACACTACAGGGACAAATCCTACAAATAGGTTGAGGTTAATCAGTATAAAGAGATGGTCCATGAGGACATTGTTGGTAATATTTTGTAGGCATCCAGTTAAATAATCAGGAAAGTAGCACTTTTGGTCCTAGACAGCAGCTTCAGTATGTGTACCTTTGTGATATTACGAACTGTAAGGGATTTAACCATTTCTGGAATTAAGAAGCTGATTTGAAGGGTAAATTGTCTGCTATATTTAGCATGTCTGCTGGGTCTGAGAGCTGGTGTGATATTGGAAAGTTCACAGCACAAATGGGTGTTATTTATTTGTTTCTTAATGGATCTGTGTAGTTTCATGATTTGCCTCACTAGCTCTGATAGTAGCTTTTACTTCCTTACTTTTATTAATCATGCAATTTTTAATATGAAGAATTTTAGATCTGCTGTAGGATGTAAGTTTTTTTTCCTTGATATAAGGTTTATCCAAGCTAGAGGACCTCTAGGGTGGGGTGTTCACAAACACCCCATTATATCTGTCGTTAGTAGGAACAGACAGGTCTAGGCACATATTTATGTGAGAAGAGAGCTCCCTTGTATAAATAACAGCTGCATCATTGGCAGGTCTTGTGATGTTACAAGTGAATTTGAGAAGGTTTTTCAATTTGAAAATCCTGTATTCAGAATAATTGACTACCAGAGTCATAGAGTTTTTGTAAAATAAGGATACAAGTTTATGGTCAGACACAATCAGAGATGGAGAACTTAGAAGTTTAGTACTTCTATTAGCTATATTAGTTAGGACCAGATCAAGGATATTATGTCATAGCCATTGCTGTGGCTTACAGGGATAAATCCCTAACTACAGTTTCAGTGACACATGTCAGGCACTGGCAGAGTTGCTTGGAATGCCTATTTCAGAGGAAAAGGGTGCTCATCTAGGTATTCTCTGAAGGAAGCCATGGCCACTAGAGGAAATGGCCCCTCAGATGGAATAGGTGAAAGTGCAGGGCAGAGAAATAAGGACAGTTAATTAAATTAAAAAATCTGCCCCAGCAGAAGCAGTCACCATCATGACCTCCCAGAATACCCTTAAGAGCTATGTTGGACCTAACTCTGAGTCAGAGAAAGTCAGGAGGTAGAAGGAAGAGATAGTAGACCCAGAAATGGACAGGATCATTGTGACAACCAGAACGTATGAAGCAAAAATGTGTGGGGGGGGTGGCATTATGAGTTGCAGTGGATTTGTCAAATATCTACTGCTGAGAATTTTTATAAATAAGTCAAAGAATCTCTGGACATATGAGTGGGTGACATCTTCTCAGACTGAGAAAATGTGTCCAATAGTGTCCATAGGGATCTGTGTCAGTCCTACTTTTCTTTGCCATCTATATTTCAGATTCCCAACTGAAAATATTGAACTCTGTTTAAAAAAGTTTGCTGATGACTGCAAGTTGGATATGGTTATTAACTGTCCCTTGGATACATAAACCTTCCAAAACTAGATAACTAAAGTAAGTTCCTGGTGCATTAATAAATGCCAATAAAAGTAGCATTATCCCCTTTGGGGAGCAGAAGCACTCTTCATCCTACTGTAGTGTAATCACCCATTTACCACACCAATCATTGATCAGGGATCTAGTCACATGGGTTGATAGCTCCCTCCCCTTTCACCATCATGTGTGGACCATAGGAAATCCTTCTACATTTCACAACTTATTGCTCCAGTGTTTTGTGAGGTAATTGAAATCCTGCACTATAAATGTATTTTTGGTACTATGTACCTTCTCGCATACATACTGTGGTCCCAGGGGACATAGAGTCCCCTGTAGCAGACTATAAGTTGACAGCTTGTTTTGTTCAGGGTAAGTTGGAGTTCAATGAGTCAGGTTTTTGGGTCTCTGGGAAATTGTCTAGATGGGACGTGTTCCTTGACAAACATAAAAATCCCACCACATTTTCTATCAGGTCTGAATGCATGGTTGGTGCAGAACCCAGATATGGGAGTGTTATCTTTACAGTGAAACAAAGTCTCAGTAACTACAAAAATATGTATATGTTCAAGTTGCAGAATTGCCTCAAGATCAAGTAATTTGTTATTGGTACTTCTAGCGTTGAGAAGAGTCACGGTGACTTAGAACATAAGTACGGAACCGACTACATTGATATCTGCAGCACTGGGATGTTCGTCACCCAGACTCTACCTAGAAAAAGGCATTATGTGGAGATATTGGGCTTTAACCAGCATGTGGAAGCCATAGAAAGAGATGTGCAGGACATCCATGCTGAAGTAATTTGGACTGTCAATGGAAAATTGATTTAAAAATAACTTATGAATCTGTTTTTGTAGAGATGTAGCCCCTCATAACTCCCTTGCAATAAGCTATGCCCCCCGCCCCATAAATTAAATAAACTCCAGGTTAACTTTGTGAAAGAGAAAAGGGCACTTTTTCCATTCTAAGAGTCTTACATTAAATGCAGAAATTAGATGAAATAGAAAATAAGTTTTCAGTTATTAATGAAGGGGAAATTGATTTCACTTTATCATGTTCATCACAGTAAGAGATGATCAGTACTTCTGGCAGGTAGCATAGGATTCTCAGCAAAGTCATATGCTGTAGGAGTGAAAATAAATGAAAAAAGCTACTTCAGTTACTGGTTACAACATATACACCATCTATTTCATAAATATACCTTTGTTTCTGATCTTTTTTTGGTCAGGCAGTGAATTTATACAGAAGTGGGATTTAAAATCCCAGTTCACAGTTCAGTCCTGTTTTGATTCCATACTAGTGTGTTTTAGAACATTATATTTCACATATCATTTGCTTTACTAAAGTATTACTTTAAAGCTAATTGTTCATACTGCCTCCTTTTATCTGGCCATGGCAGTTCATACCATACCATGTGATGGAATTGCTGCTAAGCTAATGGCCTTAAATATAAATCCGTGTGAGGCAAGGTGGATAGCCAACTAGCTTAAGGTCAGAACACACATTGTCTGAGAGTGATGCTTCCTTAGACAGACAGAAGGTGGCTAGTATTATCCTCAGGGATCCTTGCTGGGCCCTCTGAATTCCAAAATGATAACAGTGAACTCAGTTTAACAAAGTTTGCTGATGGCTGCAACTTGTGTACATAACTAACTAAAGTGAATTCCTGGTGCACTAAAAACAGTTCAGTCAAAACACCAAGAAATGTAACATTATTCTGTTTGGGAAACAGAAATACTCTGCATCCTAATGCACTGAAATTCTCCATTTACCATACAAATCAGTGATCGGGGATATGGGCACATGGATTGATATGACCCTCTCCTTTCACCATCAAATAGCAAACATAGTTAGGAAATCACAGTTAGGAAATCCTTCTACATTTCACAACTAACTGGTAAGAATATCTCTTCTATAACCAAGGAAGTTATTGTCCCTCTGTATTTTGCCTGTTTCAGACCTATTATTGAATGCAATGCACCCTTCAACATATATCTGGTTAGGTATATTAAAAAAAAAAAAAACTTGAAAAATCACACAAGTTCATAACAGAAACAATCTGCAGGTCTCAAAAGCTTGTCCACCAGGTAACACTGGAGTCCTTGTCCCCTTACTCGTTCTCTTTCAGGCACCTGTGGGAAGACCTGTGACTAGCCTCCTGGGCTCTACGGTGTCCAGTTATTCTCAACCACCTCTTCCTCAGCAAGTGAAATTGTACAGCAAATACTAGAACCAGAGATACAATTTTTTGAGAAATAAATAAAACTGTTAGGAAAGAGAGGTTCATCTCTCATTGGTTCCCCCTCACCCAAGGCTGTCAAAGTATGCCATTGCCTGTCATCCATCAAATGTAGCTTGGACAGTTAGAGGGGTGCTCTTAAATTTACACCAGGACTTACAGGCATCACCCTCCTTGCAAAGGGTGGTAAAGCCTAAAGGTGGATATTGAAAAGGTGTGCATGTCCTTTGGTCAGGCTTGCTTTGCATATACTATCATCCTAAACTCTGATAACATTAAATGACATCCTATCCTCATAACAAATGAAGATGCTGCATATCCTGTACAAGTATAGATCATACAGGAAAATACTGAAAAAAAACTCTTGTAATGCATGATTTTATGATGTTTGTTAGCATAGAAGATTACAGCCCTGAGCCGCTAGTGAGCTGCTTCCTATGCCAAGGGTATAGGGTTTGATTCCTTTCACATCCATATGCCTACCTTGTAACTATGAGCAAGCTACTTAACCAGACAGTACACCTGGGTCACCCATGAAAAAAGTGCAACTTTGTCCAGTGGCCTTAGGCAGTCAACAAATAAGTAACAAAAAAATGGTGATATATGTTTGACTAAATTATTACATCATGCACACTCAGTATGAAGACTAAATCATTACATCATGCACACTCAGTATGAAGAAATGAAGATCCCTCCCTAAAGAAAATAGACAACCAGCTAGCATATGCCCCTTCACTAGCAAATCTTAACTATGGCATACCATTTTAGAGCAAGCAAGGGTAAGAACAGAAACACAAGCCATGTTCTTATCAAAAATCAGACTAGAATGGAAAAAAAATGGTGACATTGTTTTACTCCTCTGTGATCACTGATCATTATTTCAGATAAGCTCACCCATTCTTTAGCATCACATGATATCAGCAGGGGAAGTCAAGAGCTAGGAATTGTGGTTGTCATCCTTACGAGGGCTAGAACACTCTTTCCACTGCTCTTATACCCTCAGACTACTGGCTGGTAGAAATGGTACAAAGCCCTTTTGTGCTGAACCCATAGTGGGTGCAAACTCCTGTACTCCAGAAACGCACCACTACAGCCATATCACTAAGTGGTTGAGCTCATTCTCCAATGTGCCTCTGCATTTGGAGCACACACCTGGATCTGCAGTGGCAGTAGACAGACACACTCCCCCTATGACAGGTGTGCCAGCACTGGCTGCTGACTCTTAAGTATCCTGTGACTGGTTCCTCCTGTACCTGGGCCACTGATTGTATCCAGATTTGTACTGAGCAGCCAGACCTCCTTGTTTTTTTACCATACAGGTAACAACCATTGCTCACTGTTGAAACAATGCCATTATCATGCATTACTACTGAAACTGCGGCCTTATCATATGTTTGTACAGGTGACGTTGTTATGTTAGGAAATCTATGATACCACACATGTAGTAGACTAAAAACCACAGGCTGACTGCAGGAGATACAGCTTTTATGCATAACTGGCATGTTTCCCTCCAAAAGAAGAAAGCGTAACTGGGCAGATTTTGCCCTCAGTGGTAAGTCCAGCACTCATTAAATATAGCATCACCTTAAGTTTTATGAAAACATAACAGGCTTCCCATACTTATGAAGAAGAGCTCTTCCCTATACTTGTTCAAGTATAAATTGGGCCAGTGGATGGAGCATTGAAACTTTACCCCTAGTCTGGCACCCATGTCTCTATTAAAAAAGACAGAGCTTATAAATGGGTGGCCACTCATGCTCAAATTATATGCCCAAGCTATGTATACACCTCATAAAAACATGTAATATCAAACCCTGTTCAGTGCAATTGGGAAGCATGGCTAGGCATAAAAAGACCAGTTAGTGTTGTTAGACTTGTGATAACATATGAACCTATCTTTACTATACCAGGCAGATTATCAAAAAAACTATAAACTACAGTAATAATTGTATATCTTAGAAATCCAAAGAGCACTGAAAACAGACTGAAGTCATATTTTGACTTTCCTGGACTAATGGAATTTTGGAGAAAATCCAGTCATTTTTGCAAGCAGACAACTTTATTTTCTCATAAACTGATCAAGATATGAATGTTTGCAGATTTTGTGATCTTGATTAGAACTTTACAGAATAAAGAAATAAATACAATAAAATTAAAAAAGAAATCTCAGACAAATAATCTTGAATTCTGACCTAAACTTTCTACATTGTTACAGAAGAATTAAAATGTTTCATTGATTTCCTAACTTATAAGAAACATAACTACTGTTAGAATAAACTTACTACTGTTAGAATAAACTTATAAGAAACAGATTATTCTAACAGTAGTTATGATTATAATTTCACTGAATTTGTAATTAACTGTAAATTACAAATTTATATTTCTTTATTTTTTATTGACATTTGTTTACTGGGAAAGTCCACTGAGTCAGAAACCCATTTTCAGTGGAGACCCAGGGAGAAAATCTCCACAAAGTATTACAGAGTATACACATTTAACATAAGTATAAGTGAAGTTACATATACAATTCAGTACAGTACAGAGTTTACATTATTAAAGATTTAGGATCACAATATATAGGCAAAGAAAGTTACATGTGTAAAAAGCAGAGATATACAACAGTACCATTTATAGTGTGCATTAAAACATTTTGAGTAACTGTGTACAAGACAGACGTTAGAGATCTTGCTATTAGACATTTCACATATAAGAATTAATTAAGGAATAGTTTTAAGGTGGCCTGTTTGTTTTGCAGAGGCATGAGGGATTATTTAGGTAATGTGATTTTAGTGCAGATTTAAAGGTTTTTATACAGTCAGTTTGAATTACGTGGGAGGGTAAGGAATTCCAAAGTTTAGCAATTCTATGGGAGAACAGACATTGTCCAGCCCTTTTGCTGGGCTTGGTTACTGCTAACAGCTGTTTGCATGAGGATCTAAGTGTTTGTGTAGGAGTGTAAGTTTGTAGGATGAAGCTGAATATTGGGCAGATGTTGGGTTTAAAAATTAGTTTGTTGGCTGAAGATAGTTTGGCATAATAGAGATGGCGGGAAAACTCGAGCCAATTCAGTTCTATAACAGCTTGGCAATGGTGTGAGTAGTTAGGCTTTCCTTAGGCAAATTTAGCAATTTTACTACTATGGGTTGAGTGAAGGTTAGTAAAGATAGTACTACCATACAGAAGGGAAGGGATATGTAAGGTACTGGCAAGTTTTGTTTTGGTGTGGTTGTCCAGATAGAGTTTGTGACAATAAAGTTTGCCTAATTTAAAGGGTGTTTTCTTTACTGTAGTGAGATATGTGGCTCAAAAGTGAGTTTGTCATATAGTGTCATGCCTAGCAATTTAGCTGCTTTCACTATTTCAATTTCTGTACTATCTTTAGAAAAAAAACGTGAAATCTATATATACTATTTTGGATGACATACTATACCTGCATATATACCTAATTCAAATGTACAGTTAATTAGAATGATTATTGCATAATAATGTATAGCTGAGAAATGTTCTATTTCTGTATTAGAATTTCTGAAGTTTGCAACATTTTGCTTTCATTCAATGGATTAAGCAGGTATACTTTATAGAAATTAAAAATAACTTATTTTGTATTCTCAACTAATAAACAGATTTGAAATTATTTAGAATTAAGTTAGTTAAGAACCAAATTCTTTGTGCCTACAGATGCTGTGTAATGTCACTGATTCATACTTCTTAGCTGTCCAGATTTCCACAGAATGCTTAGGTTTTCATCTCACATTTTTGGTCTGTTCATTGTAAAATTTTTAGTTTTCTTACAAATCATTTACACTTGAAATCACTAAGTAATGGCAGAAATCTGAGTTTCAGACTTCATATCCTTCAGAAAATACTTGCAAAACTTGCTTATTCTATCAAATTTCTAACAGTATTTTTTTTTTTAATCTGACCCCATTATCGGGGCCTTTGCCCCATAATATGTTTGGCCTTGCCCAAATTTCTTGTGCTAATAGGCTGCGACATGTGCCAATCATCATCAGCATCATCATGACAAATAAATATATGTCATTTGTCATTTAAAAAGGAAAGGAATACAGAATATGCATCTAAAGCACAACCCCACAAATGTCTTTAACAGTTTATATTTAAAATGGAGTATTTCATTAAAGTAGCAGTGCTGAGTACTTCCAGGCAATAAAAGCATCACATTTCATCAGACTGTACCATTCGGAAGGATATGGCTCCTCCACAAGTGGTTGAGGTAAAATTCCTCAAGAATTTATTATTATTATTATTATTATTATTATTATTATTTATTTATTTATTTATTTATTTGCAGCTTGTTAATCGGGATAGTCCATTGGGTCAGAATGAGCCCTTTTTCAATGGAGGCCTGGGAAGAAAAGCTCCAAGTGAACTTATGTATACATATATACAGTGAAACAATAACAAAGAACAATCAATCAATTATAAAACAATATTATGTACAATTGCTTCTGGATTAACAGACTGTTAAAAATGTAAAATCATTAGAGTAATACAAATGTATGGTAGATAAGACTACTGGTTAGTACAGAATGTTGTGGTGGAGGTAAAATGTATTATACTTAATAGTAAAAAATGGGGCTAGCTGGGGATGGGAAAGGAGGGAGAGGTGAGAAAGGTATGGATGTGTTAGTATTAGGAGGAGGGCAGAGATGGGGAACAAAATGAAGGTGAGTGTATGGTACAGAAATTAGGAGGGGTGGGAGTAAGAGCATTCCCATTTGGAGGAGAGGATAGAGTGAAGCAAGGATTTGAAGGTAGAGGGGTTTTGGTTGGTACGAATGTGGGGAGGAAGTGAGTTCCATTTCTGTGCTAGGGAGAAGGATAAAAGGAATTGGCCAGAAGTGTGTATGGTTTGTATATTTTGAGTAGGTTTTGATTATTAGAGTTAGAAATCGGTCAGGAAGATGCATGGTAAAGGTAAAAGCTAGAGATGGGCAATGAGAGGGCTTGAAAATGAGTTTGTGTGCAGTGGAGATGTGAATGTAAGAGACATAGTGGGGGAGTTCTAGCCAATTTAAGGAGTGTAGCAAGTAATGAAATGTTGGAAAGTGACAGGATGCCTGAGGAGTGCAGAAAAAGTGTGTTAGTACTGATTTTTAAGAATAAGGGTGATGTGCAGAGCTGTAGTAACTACAGAGGGATAAAATTGATCAGTCACACATGAAATTATGGGAAAGAGTAGTAGAAGCTAGGTTAAGAAGGGATGTGATGATTAGTGATCAGCAGTATGGCTTCATGCCAGGAAAGAGCATTACAGATGCGATGTTTGCTCTGAGAGTGTTGATGGAGAAGTACAGAGAAGGTCAGAAGGAGTTGCATTGTGTCTTTGTGGACTTAGAGAAAGCATATGACAGGGTGCCTAGAGAGAAGTTGTGGTATTGTATGAGAAAGCCGGGAGTTGCAAAGAAGTATGTAAGAGTGGTACAGGATATGTACAAGGGTAGTCTGACAGTGGTGAGATCTGCAGTGTGAGTGACAGATGCATTTAAGGTGGAGGTGAGATTACATCAAGGATCAGCTCTGAGCTCTTTCTTATTTGCAGTGGTGATGGACAGGTTGACAGATGAGATTAGACGGGAGTCCCCGTGGACTATGATGTTTGCAGATGACATTGTGATATGTAGTGAAAGTAGGAAACAGGTTGAAGAGACCCTGGAGAGGTGAAGATATGCTCTAGAGAGGAGAGGAATGAAGGTCAGCAGGACTAAGACAGAATATATGTATGTAAATGAGAGGGAGGATAGAGGAATGGTGGCAATGCAGGGAGTAGAGTTGGCGAAGGTGGATGAGTTTAAATACTTGGGATCAACAGTTCAGAGTAATGGCCAGTGTGGAAGAGAGGTGAAGAAGAGAGTACAGGCAGGGTGGAGTGGCTGGAGAAGAGTGCCAGGAGTGATTTGTGACAGATTAGTACCAGTAAGAGTGAAAGGGAAGGTTTACAAGAGGGTAGTGAGACCAACTATGTTATATGGGTTGGAGACAGGGGCATTGGCAAAAAGGCAGGAGTTAGAACTGGATTTGACAGAGTTAAAGATGTTAAGATTTGCACTGGGTGTGACGAGGGTAGACAGGATTAGAAATAAGTGTATTAGAGGGTCAGCCCAGTTTGGACGGTTTGGAGATACAGCCAGAGAGGTGAGATTGAGGTGGTTTGGACATGTGCTGAGGAGGGATGCCGGGTATATTGGGAAAGGATGTTAAGGATGAAGCTGCCAGTTATGAGGAAAAGAGGAAGGCCTAAGATAAGGTTTATGGATGTGGTGAGAGAGGACATGCAGGTGGTTGGTGTGACAGACCAAGATGCAGAGGACAGAAAAAAATGGAAACAGATGATCCGCTGTGACAACCCCTAATGGGAAGAGTCGAAGGAAAAAGAAGCAAGTCACAGTGATGAAAGGAGGACTTGGAGCCTGTAGCAAACTTAGCGATTTGTTTATAGCAGGATGCCAGTTTAGTTTTGAGGGAGGCTTGGAGATTAGTAAGGATGGGAGCGCCGTACATGAGAGAGGGGATAAGGTAGGTAGAAGAAAGAGTAAGCTTAGAGGAAGAGGTCAGAAAGTGATTGTGGCAGTAAAGCATACCGAGCTTTTGATGAGTTTTCATAATGTTAGACTGCACGTGAATATCAAACTTAAGTTGCTTGTCAATAATGACTCCGAGAATCTTGGTACTGGAGACTACTTCAATTGGTGTTGTATTATGGCTTGTTATTTTAAAGTAGTTTTTATCTATTAAGGTGCTCTTGGTTGGGGTGAATATTATAATTTTGGATTTGGATGGATTGAGAGCTAAATGATTATTATGCATCCAGGCCTCTGTGCTAGAGAAGACTGCCTGAGTAGCTTGAAAGAGAGATGGGAGAGATTTAGCAGAGCAGATAATTGTTGCATCATCAGCATATTGGATGAGTTTAGAATTGGGCATGCAAAGATGGAAGTTGTTTACAAAGATATTAAAAAATAAAGGACCCATTATTGAACCTTGAGGGACGCCTGTAAGGGTGTCTAGATAGGAGGAGGTAGAATTATTCCATTTTAATGGCCTGAGAGGTAGCTGGAGAATCAATTGATAGTAATGGGGGAGAGATTAAGGAGTGAGAGCTTAGAGAGTAGTAGGGTGTGGGAAATAGTATCAAAGGCCTTGGATAGGTCTAAGAAAAGGGAACAAACTATGTTTCTGGAGTCTCGCTCCTGGCTGATTTTTTCAAGGAATGATAGGAGGGCAGTGGTGGTACTGTGGCCTGGTCTAAAACCATGTTGTGTTGGTGTGAGGAGATGATTGTCAAGAAGGTAAGGTAGAAGTTGAAGGTGAATACATTTTCCAAGTATTTTTGAGATAGGATGGCTATAGGTGAAAATTGGAGATGTCAGTATTATTACCTCCTTTATGTAATGGAATGATGAAGGCATTTTTCCAGAGAAGGGCTGCATAGGATTGTTGGATGGAGTGGTTAATTAGTATGCAGATGGGGAGAGCAATGCCCTCTGTGGCTAGTTTGAGAAAGTGGTAAGGAAGGTTGTCAGGGGCATTAGAACAGGGTTTTAGTTTATAAAGAATTTTTTTATTGTATTGACAGGGATAGGTTTGGGATAGGAAGGAGGGGGGAGGGCAGTATTGGTATACGAAGGAGAGGAGTGTGGGGGTAGTAGTAGTAGGAAGAGATGAGTTAGTAGGGAAGGTTGTGGTTAGTTTGACTATTGAGTTAATGAAGAGGGAGTTAAAGTTGGTGGCTATGAAGTGGTCAGGAGCATTAGGATCAGGGCAAGGACTGACTTTTTTCCAGGGTTTAGGAGGGTACAAATAAAGCTCCAAAATCTTTTGGGGTTAGTTTTATGATTATTATGGTGCTTTGAGTAATAAGATTTTCAGTCGGAGGCAATATGATTTTTAACTAAGCATCATTTCCAAACAGAAGATGCTAAGGAGCATAACATTATTCTCCGTTTTCCAGCGGAAATAATTTCTGGTGTGATTTCTTAGCATTCACTGGCAATGATCCCTTCTTTTGGGAGATTTTTCCCTTCTTTAAGTTGCTGCAACTGTGGAGTCTGTAGATATAAAGTCTGTGGGGTGTGGGAGCTTGCCCCTAACATTGTGACTGCAGGGAGCTTGTCCTTGGAAAAAATACTTGATGTTATCTTCGTCAACCTTTTGTGCTTAAGGAATTATTATTCAACATTACTGATATTGATAGTTTTGCCTTTCTGCATTCCATAGTAGAACTGAATGCTATACCATTATATAACGACTCAGTAACTATTAGTGTTCACTAGGCTTCACCTTTAATAATAGTTTAATTGATATGTCTGAAGAGAATTCACCTTTGCAGGTCATACTTTCCAAAGCTACCTTTGTATCAATCCGCACTTCTCACTTTCACTGCATCTTTCTCCCCATTCTACAGTTCCTTCCCATCCATAAATGCATTTGGTTAAATTCTAAATGTCCCCAGACTACATTAAAAAAAAAAAGATTAGAAAGTCATTCCGAATAGTTTTTCTGTGTAGGCATTGTGAGTATAGGTTGGTGACTTGTATTATTTACTCTCTTTTTGTGTTTGTATGTCTTTTGATTATTTTGCTGCAGTTTATGCACCCTTTCCTTCTGTTAGTGCTTTCTTGCACATCAGTTTTCCCATTTGAGACTTGCTCTACTTTCACCTGTGGGTTCTGAGGGGTTCTATCATTTTTATTTAGTCCTGCTCGGATTTGGTCCTATTTAATCATTATGACTTGCATTTCCAACAGGACTGACTGTAGTAAGCAAATTACTCATACTGGCATTATCCTTAGGATGAAATTGAACCTTGTGAAATCTGTGTAAAAAAGCAAAGGAAACAGTTATACTTCTTAGTTAGATCTTCATATTAAAGTTAAGTACCAAAAGGGGTTGGTTTCGGGACAGATGTCAAGTGTTATTTCTATTGTTCCTAGATGTAATTCTTCTGAGTCTATACTTTTTCTCTCTGGTTCTCCTCTCTGGCCAACCTTGTTGGCTATATAATAAATCATTTTACTTAAGATTAGCTAACTCTGTCAAACAGTACAGTATTAAAGCTAAATATACCAAGTTAACTAAAGTTAAAATAAGGCCTTCTTCTATAGGAACAGGTGTTCATGTAACATTGGTAGAGGATCTCCCATCTGTGACTACCGCATCAAGCTATGTAATGTATCACAGCAGAACTTATTTATGCAGACAGAGGCAACTTAACTGATCTACATTCCAGTCAGCTTGATTTTGTGAAGGATATGTCCAGTTTTCTGAACCTAGTAACCTTATCTGAAAATGTTACAGGGTCTGTGGACAGTTGTAATTCTCTGCACACTGTTTATCTTGATATTGCCAATGCTCTTGACACTCTTTGCCATGCATGTATGGTTGCAAAATTAGATGAGCTTAATGTAAATCACTACATTGTCCACTGGATTACAATCTGGTTATCTAAAACATCCCAAGTTGTGGAAATTGCTGGTTCCCTCTCTGAATATACAATTTAACTTGTGGGATGCCATAGTGTTCAATTTTTGGTCCTCTCCTGTTTGGCTTATGTTTTGCAGATGTCCAAACCAATATCCCTGAAGTGTGGCTGACCAGGTTTCCTTATGACTGCAAACTGGGCATTGTTATCCACTCATCCACAAATACAAACAGCTCCAGGAAGGGCTGGAATATGTACATACATGGTGTATCAAAAATATTTCAAATTAAATGAAGTACAGCATAGCAGAGTTTGGGAAAAAGGCTGCTTAAACCTCATATGTTAAAAATCGTGTTCCTCTTCAGACAGATATAGTCATAAGAGATGTAAATACTCATGTGGATAACTCTCATTTGATGATCACATTTATACCATAGTCAAGAAATCTTTCTATTTGATCCAGTTAATCTCCTAGGGAATATGTTCAAGATCCATGGAAGTCATGCTATCACTGTATTTTTCCTTTATTAGACTCATCATTGAATATAATCATACCTCTCAACCTCTCATCACAAGAAATCTGTACTAAGCCAGAAATAATGGTGGAGAAAGGTCCAAAAATAGGGACAGATTTTAAATATTACTCTTGAAAACTTAGAAAGTTGCTAGAATGACAGATTTTACATAATTATATATTTTTTGAAGGCTATGAAGTCTGAAACTCACATTTGTCATTATTTATTACTATTTAGTGACTTCGATCCTCAAAGATTTGCCAGAAAAGCACTAATTTTAGGAACAATCCAAAAATATGATGCAAAAATCTGGACATTCTGTGAAAATCTGGACAGTTGAGAGCGATTAATACAATGTCCCTTTGGCATGTACAAATTAATGCATATCACTCAACTGGAAAGGTGCCAAAGGTCTCTAACCAAGTCTAACCAAGACAAATACAGGTTTTAAATCTTTTAACTACTCTACCAGAGTATCATGACTCATTTTATACTCCGTACTATACATGCTATTACAAGGTAACCCATACATTGATTTTTTGAATCCTATTTCTTCATAAAACTAGTGGCTCTGCAAATATCCACACTAAGGACCTAATTGTACATCAACAAATAAACAAGATTTGCTGTAGAGATAGGTTTCCAACAGCGTATTTATAATTATGCAATAAGATACCGCTACAGGTCGAATAATGTACTTCTGAGCATGTGGCTCAGTATTGTCTCACACTGCATATGACTCTTTGCCTGTTCTAATGTTGGACTCTCTATTGACTCCAACATTGGCTTATTCAGGCTCTCCTGCAGTATATGCTTAGCCTCTCAGGTATCGTGTGTTGAATTAACAACATGCACATTCACTTGGTTCTGAAGATAATGATAACTACTTTCGTTAGATACTCTGCGGTAGGCCACAGGTTCACAGTAGGCCACAGGTTCACAGGACATTACTAGTCAAATGGCTCAGAAGCCCTTACACTAGCCAGTTTTACTCAGATTTTACCCAATTTTCTATCCCGAGGGGAAAGATAACAGAGATCAACAAGTGGGGTTTTGACAATTTTTACAGACTGCCCCTGTTCATAAGGGACGTGGGCACCATCGCAGAAGTGAATTTGCAATTTCCCATACATTGATCTAGATTGCACTTCAAGATGCTCAGGGAAGGGCTCTGCTTCATGTGAATATGAAGCATATTCCAGAGGAGGGGCAATATCTGGGACATATATCTGTCTCTCCACCATGATCTAGTCATGTTAGAGATCAGACTTAGATTTGAACTTTGTCTTCCTTTTCCCAAAGAGTATATGCCTGGATAACATCTCCCAGTAGTTTATTTGCTTTTCATGCTCACCTCTAAATCTCCCCAGAATTGGTCCACGTTAAATCTTAGTCTCACCATCTCAAAAGCCTGTTTAATTCTCTCCTTTTCTTTCCTTTTATTCTCTATCTACTTGTGAATTCAACATTCTCCTTTATGTTCTCGTTTGTCCCCAGCATCTCATCCTTTAAACCATATCAAATTTCCATCCTTTGCTACTAGATACTATAAATATCCTCCATAAACAGAATGTGAACTTTCTATTCCTATATGTATCCCATACTCTCACCTTTAACCTCTAGCAGATGAAAGGCTAAATTTATTACTTTCTTTCCATAAATTACTTAATTCTCCTCCATACACTTATTCAAACATCCTCTCACCATAGCACAAAGCTTAGAACATGTGCAGGTTTACTATCATTAACTTAACACATAGGCAGTCGAGTCCACCAATGCCTGAAACCATTCTTTGAAAGTCAGAATACCAAATACCAGTATACCCCAGACAAACATCGAACCCTAAAAGTCCCTACCATTCTGGACCAAGGAACAAGCTTTACCTTGGGTCCAAAATGGGGGCAAGTTTATACAGTCAGTAATGTTGGTTTTCAACATTCCCATGTTTGCAATGTGGGACTCATACAGGTGGGCTCACCGTCTGCATGCTGAGTTAATAATAGTAAACCACATGTGCATATGTGCTGATTTTTCCTACCACACCTCCAACACTGCCCTTCTCTTACTTTCATCCTCTCAGTATTGAATGCAGGTTCTAAATAATCTATGCAACCACCTTATGAATGATACCATACAACTGACATTTTTAGGCTAGCTATCCTTCTCAGACACCCTTCCACTCCTCCCTTCAGCTATTCCCCAGCTTTTTATCAACCTCTCCATTTCCTTAGTATATTTACTGATGTTCAATACAGCATAAAGTCTACCACATTTGTATTCAGGCCTCACCTCTTCAAGCCCTTCCTGATATAGCCTTTCCAAGTTCCTAATATTTCTTCATGAATATTAACAAACACACCTTGTCTGAGTAGCCATGCAATGATGTTTTTAAGAAAGAGAAATTACATAGAAAACACTTTATTATCTGCTTATTTCTTATTTTGTAGATTGCTTATTGAAAAAGAGCTACAGGGGAAAAAAGCTGTATCTTAAATGCTTGTGTAGAATAAACAGCTATGCTGCTTTCTAAATACCTGAAAACCATATGGTTGTATAGGGTAGGCTGGAAAGATGTCCATTTGAATTATTCTCATTCATGGGACGGGAGTTAGGATGATTTTCCTAGCTGTGTGCCTGAATCCTATAGTAGTATATTGTTTTGCCATTTCTTCATCCTCTGACATGCTACCTTAGTTTCACACATCCATCACTGGGGCTACCAGCCTTCTTCACTTCCCCAGGGACTACTAACCTTCTCTAGACCCACATACATTTTCCACTTGGGTTGGGCCTAGCACAGAGTCTAAGGATATTGGGGGATGGGCTGGCTGTTACATAATCTGCCAGGTGGATTTTTTTTTATTTATGCCCTAAATCACTCCCTTCTCCCCTGTGGTCTCTTAGTTTCAACAGAAGGGCAGGTATGCAATGGGGACATGCTGATGTATCACCCCACCTCTGCAGCAGCTCCATCAGTGTCCCACTCTAATACCTCTTGGGACTATGTTCCTTTTTCACATGTCCTCAGTTTCCATAAGGAATCATGTGGGGAATGCCCTTGAGACTGCACTCTCTCCCCCCTGGGATGGTAATGCCCATTACTCACCTGCCATTCTATTGGCTGCCTGCACCACTAATCAAATCCAGGTTGGCTGGCATAGTCAGGGCTCTATCCCTCTATGCCACCGGTGTGGCTTCCTACTGTAGTCTTGAGTTACACTCATCAGTAACTGGAATATTACATCCTATCAGAGACGATGCAGGTAAAATCTTATACCTGAACAGATATATGCACTAGGTAAACTTTAGCAGATGCCAGCTAACATACCTAGAACAAAATTAACTATAAACTTTTATCATGTAAGGGGTAACAAAGGATCTAAATAAAGTTGATCATGTGGAGTTAACTGAAAAAATGAAATAACAGCTAATGGAGATAACAGGGTCCTAGCTAAATAAGAGTGACAAGAGACCCCCAGCTGGCAAGTAGTTCATGAGGTGCTACTAATATCTGCAGTAGCACTAATGAAACAGCAGAAGCATTTGACTAACAATAATCAGAAATAAAAACTAAAAAAGGTAAAAGGAAAGAAAGTAAAGACTAAATGTAGCAAACACACCACAGAAGAACCCAGGATTATCAAGAGTAAACATTTCAGGCACAATGCACTTGCAGAGGCAGCTGAATTATTAACTTGTTTACTTTAGTACTGCTGTTAGTGCTGTTATAAGCATTACTGCAGCTAGTGCAGTAATTTTGTTATGAGCCTGGGGTACCTTACTGCAAAATGTGTCTTAGCATTGAAACATGAGTTACAAAACTATCAGCAGTAATAACTCAAGTGCAATTCATAACAGGTATAATCACCAACAAGGTTTTACATGGCAGGTTTAAAAGTAATCAGTAAGCAAGAAAAAATTGTACTGTCTCACATGCAGATATAGGAAATCACATCACAAAGGGTACTATCTCACATGTGCAGATACTGGGAAATCACATAGGTTCATAGGTTCATAGGTTCATACTAGGCTATCTGCCCTAGGGCATTTATAAGCCTAGCCAGAGTGTGTTTGGCTTTCAACACCCATTTTAAATTAATTTTGCTATGCCCTTTTTTGAGGTTAGTATACTGTGCCTCTGTCTAACAGTGATACAGAAGTGATAGATGGGGTAAACCTACGATCTCCCCATCCACTCATCAAGATTCCTCTTGAAGACTCTGCCTAACCTGGACTGGGATTTTATTCCAGAGTGAAGTGAGCCTCTGGGTTATAAATCTGTCCCTCCAGCATGTCCTATTTATTTCAGTGCTGAGGTTCAAGTCTCTCGAGCGCATTTTCTGAGGTGCAGCATGTCCATTAATTCCGGGTTGTACATGGCTTTATACGTCAGGCACAGATCGCCTCTGAGCAGGCAGTATGCCACTGAGTAGAGCTGGAGTTTCTTTAACTGGGCAGCATATGGCATCTGTTTGAGCCCTTTGATCCTCTTGGGGAGGTACATTTGGGGTCTTTCTAGTTGCTGCAGGTGTCTGGTAAGGTACATCCCAAAAGGGGCATTGTACTCAATTATGGGCCTAATGAGGGATGAGTAAAGAGGCACGATGACCTCCCCTGATCTAGATGTGAATCCCTTCATGATTAGGTGGGCTATATAAAATGTTTTTCTAACCACTTTGGCCACGTGGTTGTCAAATGAGAGATTGCTATCAACTTGGGTCCCCAGGTCCCTAATGACTTCTTCTGTACTTAATGGATTACCACCTATGTGGTAATTTGTGCGCATTTTGTTTTTGCCAAAGGGGATCACTATACACTTTTTGGCATTTAGCCTGAAGCCATGGCTCTGGCACCAGTTGTCTGTTTCTATGAGGCCCTTTTGGAGGATGCTTGTGTCGGCTGGAGTGTCGATTATGGCACCCAGTTTGCAGTCATCTGTGAACTTGGTCAGCCACAGTCCTTCTGTTTGGCCTGCACCTCCGAGAAATATATACCAAACAAGAGAGGTCCCAGGACTGAGCCTTGTGGGATGCCACTTGTAACTGGTTTGGAGTCTGACATGGCTCCAGCAATTCTAACCATGTGGTTTCTGTCCTTGAGCCAGTTTGCAACCCATCTAGTGACATAGGGGTTTATATTTACGCTGGTGAGCTTATCTATAATGCCCAAGTGAGGTATTGTTTCGAAGGCTTTTGCGAGGTCCAGGTAGGCTGTGTGGACCACCTTCCCCTCGTCAATGGCCTTGGTGACTGTTTCAAAGAAATCAACCAGGTTTAAGAGGCAGGATCTGCCCTTAACAAAGCCAAACTGGGTAGGATCCAGTGTCTGTAGGTCCCCAATATCTTTATTTATGAGGTCCATGATTATCCTTTCCATAGCTTTGCAGACCAAGCTAGTCAGGCTTATGGGGCAATAGTTTCCAGGATCCATTGAGGCACCACCTTTGTGGAAAGGGATCACTGTTGCTGTATGCCACTCTTTGGGTACATATCCTGTAGTAAGGCTGAGATTGAACAGTAGTTTTATGTTTGGGTTTAGCTCTTCTTGGGTTTCATGTAGGACGCAGCCCGGGACACCGTCTGGTCCCATTGATGCTGTGTTTTTTGCTTTGGAGAGGGCGCCTCTTACCTGAACATCTGAGATGTCAGGGGGGCAGCACTCTGCTGGGATAGATATTTGCCCTTTTGGTGGGGAGGGGGGGAGAAGTTTGCACTGAACCTGTCAGCAAGGATGTTGGCAATGTCTGTGGGTTTGGTGTATTTTTTGTCATTTTGGACTAATTCTGAGCATATCTGGGAATTCCCACCCAGGTTCCTAACATAACTAAAGAAAGCCTTGTGATTATCCTTAGTGTCCTGTGCAATTTTTCTCTCGAAGCTCGCCTTAGACGATTTTATGAGTGCCCGTAGTTTTTTGCTAATACTGATCAGAGATGCCTTCATAAAGGGTACTATCTCACATGTGCAGATACTGGGAAACCACATCATAAAGGGTACTATCTCACATGTGCAGATACTGGGAAACCACATCATAAAGGGTACTATTGCACATGTGCAGTTACTGGGAAATCACATCATAAAAGGTACTATCTCACATGTGCAGATACTGGAAAATCACATCATAAAGGCATAGTTACGTTGCTACTATTGTTAACAGGAGAAAATGCATCCTTACAAATGTGCATTGAGTATTAACCACAGAGAAGGCAAACAAAAGAGTAGGATGATGATCAAACCTGCCTCCCAGTAAACAAGCTGAATTTATTTGTGGAGGGGTTAAGCTAGTTCCCAGCTGAATCTATTGTGATGTAAAGAGAGCAGTTCGGGTCCCACCTGGAAAAATAGCCTGAGAGTAGGCCCCTACTCCTCCGTCTTTTCTCTTTTGATCTTGCTGTGAAGAGCACATTAGTCAGCAATTCACAGCGTAGAGAGTCAAAACATACAAACTGCTCTCTTTCTTGAAGTCAAAAAGCTCTTGCATGTTTTTCATCAGCTCCACCAATTTCATTACACTGACAGGAATTAATTATTTAAAAAATTAATTTTTGAAGTAATTTTCTTTCTAAATATGTTTGTTTTATATAGTTCTTGAACTATATCTAAAAAAGAAAGGAAATTTTAACAATATTCCTGTCAGAAATTACATTGGAAATTTTCCTGTCAGTTTATCAGTCTGAAATGAGTTCCAGTAAGACAAATTCTCAAGACTCCAGCATCAAGAAAGAACTTCAGTCTCTGATAACTATAATCCAGCAACTTACTGCTAAGATGGATAAAATGGATAATAAAATTGATACCTTCATAGAAAAAACTACAAAACAAATAGACTTGTTACATATAGACCTGCAACAACAGAAGATCCAGATGACAGGCATAGAAGAAGCTGTGAATGACATGGAAAATAGAATCCAAGAAGAGGAAATCAACATTGAGTTTCTGCTGAAACAAAATACACATTTACAAACAAAGCTGGATGACCTGGAAAATAGATCTAGGCGCAATAACATTAGGATTTTTGGACTGCCAGAAAATATTGAAGGTAACAATATTACTTCTTTTTTAACAACATGGCTCCCTAAAACTTTAGACTTACCAGAAGCATTCTCTTTTGGTATCTAAAGAGCACATAGATCTATAGCTAATACTAACTCTAACAAAACCTATCCTAGATCAGTTATAGTTAGATTTATGTCATCTTTTGATAAAGAGATGGTTCTTAAATCTGCTTGGGCTAAAGCTCCTGTTAAGATTAATGAGACAACTGTGCGTTTTGACAATGACTATTCTTCCTTGGTAATAGCTAAAAGAAAAGTTTTTCTGCCACTAATAAGGGAGCTTAAAAAAGCACAGTTTAAAACATACCTTCTGTTTCCTGCCAAGCTAAAAATCTTCCTTCCTGATGGTCCTAAAATTTTTGATGACTTAGACTCTGCTTTACTGTTTATCAAAAAATATAAGATTTTGGATAAAATAGAGGAAATGGAATGGGCTAGTCCTTCATTAAAGAGACTGGCAACTGAAACTTCGTGGAAGTCTTCAGAGAAGAAGAAGAGACTAAAAAACAAATGATTTGTTCTGTTTTTTTTTTCTTTTTTTTCTCTCATCATTTTACTTCATTATTAATCTTTTTAAATGTAGTTCCTGCATTTCCAGAAAGCCACAAATATTCTGAAAAAGATGTAATCAAAGTTATTCTCTGTGTGCAAAGAAATGTTTTGTTTCATAACCAGTCAAAATATCTGAGGAACTAATAACAAGCTATTATTCAATGTGTTTCTCTTTCTGAAAAAGAGAAGTAAGGTCAGTAATTTAATACATTTTTTTTTTCTTTTTTTTTCTCCTTTTCTTCTTTTCTTTGTTTAAACAATGACATTCTATTTAGATTATGTAGTGGGTAAAGGGTGGGGGAGGGCAGGGAGAGAAGAGTAATGAAAATATGATAAATGGAATAATAACATATTTATTCCTTGTAAAAAGTTTATATGTTCTTCAAATGCTATTCCTAATTATACTTTCTTGATTATACTGCTTATGCTTGTTTGTAAATAATCTGTCATGCTTTAACTAATAATAATTAGAACTAAATAATAGTAAATAATATGTTTTATTTTTAACTCTATTAATATAAACAGTAAGTAATATTCCATTGTATATACTTCTTATAGCTTTCTCTTACATTTTTTTATTTCTGCTTTACACTCTTTTATTTTCTACTCTCTTTTCTTTTCTTTATTCTTTCTCTTTATTTTTTTTCTCATATTAATATATAGAAATGCTTTTGATCATATAGACACAGTAAATAATAAGATTTGCATAAAAATTGAGTTGGGACAAAAATATTGAGTTTTATTACTTATTAATAACTTTGGGCTTAATTTCACTTACATAGAGGATGTAATAACCTGTAAAATACATCGCAAAGGTTTTGTCATGTTTAGATGCATTTACACTGCTAAATGAATGTTTGTCACTAGTTTTTAACAAGTTTCCCACCAAAATGTTAAGGGAGACAATCTGGGATGTGGGCTACCTCATCAACAGTGTCCTTGAGTTGTTTTAAAAGCTTCAACTCTCAGAATTCTCACAGAGAAGCTGAAAGCAGTCAATCTGACCTTTGACCCAGATATCACACTGACACATCACAGATTCAGGAAGAACACTCTACCAGGAAGTAGAACTGATGCAAATGCGACTATGTGAAGGAAAATGAACTCTTTAACATTTAAATGTGAGTTATTTTATATAATTACTTAAATATCTATGTTATAAATCATAAAATATGTCAGTTATAATGATTTTAAATGATGCAGTTTCTTGTAGTAAGTAAATGTCTTATTTTAGAAGGCATAGAAAATGAAACATTTATTCAAGTGTTTTTGAAAATCTACTTGACTGCAACATACTAATCTGTGTTAAAAACTTATGTTCCAAACATATACATTACTATAACTCATTTAATTCATCTAACTGACAAGCATAAATAACTTTATAACTCTATTCTGGAAGAAATTGTCATGTGATATATTTTAAAGCAGTAGTATAGACATACAAAATACAGATGGCTTTTTTTACAATAATGCAAGTGTTTCTGAGAATTTGCATAACTATGCAGTATGATTTATAACAATTTCTATAAATATAATATTTTATTCTATTGACAATAATGAGTATGAGTAAAATGCTCATATACAAGCAATTCAAGGTTTTTTTTTGGAAGCTGTTGACTGCATTTACATGACAGAAAATAGATGCATCTTAATATATGTAATGTCTGAACCATATTAACCAAAGTTTTTGATTTAAATGAATGTTAGAACTTATTTTTACATACTTTGAATAAATTAATATGTAAATATGCCTTCCTTTTTTTTCTCTCTCTCTCTCTTTCTTTCACTCTCTCTCCCTCTTTCACGTCTTTTATTTCTCTCTCTCCTCTTGGTTCCTAATATCAAGATTATTTGAATGCTATTTGAATACAAGTGTATTATATTACATATATATATATAGTAGTATGAATAGTTAAAAAAAATGTTTATTTTAGTTTATATGATGCTGTTTTATCAAATGTGTAGTCTTGTCTTGCTAGATAATTGAATTGAAAGCTGTTAATTTAAGTTAAATATAACCAGTATTAAATTGATAAGGTGGTAGCTGAGGTACTGCTGCTTAGGGTAGGGGGTTAACTTGAGTGGTAGATACTACTCTAAGTTGGAGTTTTTAACTCCAGGCTGGATGCAAGGTTTAATCCTTACATTATTTTCACTTGTTCATTGTTATATGTATATAGTTTTGACATCCACAATATATTTTGTACACTCATTGTCACTACAAACAAAATTGAATCCTATGCAAAATCCCATAAGAGATTCAATAAATACAGCTATATTTAAAGGTACACCTAAAGGAGGAGATGTAACATTACTTATGTTGTTATTTGTTATTTTGATCATAAGATTCTTAAGTTTTAAAAATGCCAAATGACATCTTTAAAAGGAATTTCTTTAAACATTAATGGATTGAATAATCCGTGTAAAAGGGCAAGCCTAATAAGATACATTAATTTACATAAGGCCAACTTAGTCTTCCTGCAAGAAACCCATCTCTTGAAAAAAGATATTGATAAACTAGCCACAAACAAATATACAGTATTGGTTAGTTCAGAGCACACTCAGAAAAAAGAGGAGTGGCTATTTTATGGAATAAAAGTATGCCCATTCCTAAAACCATTAAGTCTTATCAGGATGACAAAGGAATGTTTTGTATGATTACAATACAAATTAATGGGAAGACTTACACTTTAATTAATGTATATTGGATACCTGGAATTGGTATTAATACAGTGAAACATCATCTTGATAAGATCATATCATTCTCTATAGGAGATATTATTTTAGCTGGTGACTTTAATTGTATACTACATGAAAGTGATACTACCACTATAAGAAAAAGAAGAACTACATCTAATGCAAAACATTTAAATGATTTTGCTAATTCTTATCATTTGAATGATATTAATAATCAGATAGATTCAAAAGCATTACCATGCATCTTTTTTTCTAACAGATACAAAACATATTCAAAAATAGATAGGGTCTTTATTTCTAACCAGATGGTAACAGATTTAATTAATTCCAAAATCATTTCATGTCCTATATCTGATCATAATTCAATTGTTTTTGAATTCATGATAAAAAATACTCATAATGTTCAGATCAAAAGGATACCAGCATACTTAACTCAACTAAAAGACTATAAAGAATATATACTTTCAGAAGTAAAACATTTTTAGACATAAATAATACTCCTGAAGTCTCCATTGTCTGTGTTTGGGATGCCTTAAAATCATATCTATATGGACAAAGTATCAGATGGTATAATAATAAAAGGAAATCTTGGGATAAGGAATTGTTAGATATTCAAAGTAAATTAGACTCTTATAAACATAATAATAAAGAAAATATTATGGACAAGAAAGTTATTGAAGAAATAAACAAACTAAATGAGAAATACAAAGAAATTTTAACTCATAAAGTTAAAATAACTTTAGAGAAGTACAAGTTTTTGTCTTATTCAATAAGCCCCAAATACTTACATAGACTTAAAAATAAAACAAAAGGTTGAATAAACAAAACCATATCAAAGAAATCTTTTCTTTAAGGAAAAAGAAGAATGTTTCTAGTATACCAGAAATACTAGTTGAATTTAGAAATCACTTTCACAAAATTAACCATAATAACATTAACATGGAACCTAAAGATAAAATAAAGGAGTTTATAACCACAAACATGAATAAAAAGCTTAATAAACAACAGATTAAACTATTGGACAAAAGTATTTCATATACAGAGGTTATTACACAAATAAATAAGCTTAAATCAAACAAAGCACCGGGTAATGATGGTATTATACCAGAGATATATAAAATCCTTTCTAAAAGTACATATTCATTAATACATAAGGTTTTTATTTTGGCCCAAACTGAGTTAATAACGCCCCCATCTTGGCAATATACATTTATTTCGCCAATTTTAAAACCTAATAAAGATCCAACTAGATGTACTTCATATCGGCCCATCTCATTACTTAATGTTGATTATAAAATGTTTATGAGTATTTTTGCTGATAGATTGAAGACAATCATCCCCGGCTTTATAGATATAGATCAGACAGTCTTCATTGTAAATAGAAATACTTTTGATAATATAAGAAGAACTTTAACATTAATTGATTTTGCAAATAGGAAAAAGAAAGATTTAACACTTATTAGTCGATATAAGTTCAGCATTTGATTCAGTAAGTTGGGACTATCTGTTTACCTTACTGAAGTGCACAAACTTCTCAGATGCATTTGTAAATCTAATTGAGCATTTATACAAAGGAACACTGGCTTATATTAAGGTAGGAACATATGTTTCACAAAAGTACCCATTTTTAAAGGTACAAAACAAGGATGTCCACTTTCTCCACTATTATTCACTTTAGTAATGGAGCCTTGGGCTAATTTGATCAGAAACAGTACTGACATAGAGGGTTTTGAAATAGATGAAAATACAACATCCAAAATTCAACTTTTTGCAGATGATGTTCTAATTACATCAGCAGGATCTAATTCTTCTATGCAGTCTCTATTTGATAAAATGATGAATTTTAAAAGTATTTCTGGTTTAATATTCAATGAAGAAAAACTAAAATACTACCTATATATACACGAAAAAATATTCTCATTAGTGATTTTAATAAATATGTACCCAATTCAGGTCAGATAACTTATTTAGGTATAATACTATCTAAAGATATTAAATCTATTATATATAATAATTATAATACCTGTTTTCTTAATATACAAAATCTTTTTAATACCTGGAATAATATGTTTTTACTATGGAGGAGAGACTTACAATTATTAAAATGATAATATTCCCCAAGATTTTATACTTAATACAATCAATAATACTTCCACCTACAAAAATAATTATCAAGAAACTGAATACACTAATGTTAAATTTCCTATGGGCACCTAATAACCTAGGATTGCATTAAAGAAACATACTAATAGCTGGTCTCAAGGGGGTATTTCTTTTCCAGACTTTAATTTATATACTATCTCTTCTATTGTAAAAGTTATTACTTTATTAATAGATCAGTCATATCTCGCAAAATGGAAAGATTATTGGGAGCTAATTAGTATGCACTTCATGAAAATCTCCTTAACACATAAAAATACGATTGTAAATAACTCCATGTTATGGTTACTAAAGGAATTTTGTACTTCACCTATTACACCTAAACATATGGTTTGTTACCCATTAAATATTATTATTAGCTATCGTAACTTTATATTCATGCACCCTAAGTATAGGGAATGGAATTTTATTATATTCCCAATAATGTATACTCAGGGTATGCTTTTGTCATCTACTTCTGAAGGAACTCATTTAGCTATAGATAATGATCTAAAGTACTGGTATCAGTTGATATCTGATAATAAAGTTAAAAATCTAGATTTCTTAAAACAAGAATTTGATCTAAGAGAAACTTGCTGGTTAGAGGTTCAGACCTTTAGACAACATCTCATTGATAGAATAGATCTAATGTCTATAACAGTTAAAGAATCTATTCCAACACTGATTGATTACTTGATATTAAATTTACAACATAAAGTTTCTGATAAAGGTGAAATTTCATACATACATAAAATTATCGGACAAGAAACTTTTTACAGTGTAGATACATACTGGAATTATTTCACTTCTATTAATGGGGACCCACCAAATCAACAAGATAAACAATATATATTGGAATCTGCCTATAGAACTACGTCTTCCATTGTCTGGAGACTTTATACATGGAATTTTTTACATAGATCTTGTTATACACCTTTGATGATGAATAAAATAAATAATAAAGATAATCTATGTAAGAGATGTAATGTAGAAATTAATGCTGACTGGGCTCATATGTTTTATGACCGTATAAAATTGAAAGAATACTGGAAGTCAATTAATGAATTTTTGCAGGCTCTTTTTACAGATAATTTAATTATTTCTAAATCTCTTATATTATTCAACACACCTGTACCTCAAAGTGTTAAAAAGGTTAAGATTCCCTTGTTATGGTCTATTCTAGCAGTGGCTAGGAAAATAATGACCAGAAATTGGATTTCAGATACACCTCCTTCGTTCAATGAATTTAAAAATGTTATGAATATAGTGTGCCATATAGAAATAAACACAATTAGGTCAAGAACAACTAGAAAAACATCTTATTATATTGTATGGGATAATTTACAAAATGTGTTAAAAAAATCCTAATTTCAATAGCATGGTATTTTAGTTTAATTAATTGATCTGATTGTAGTGGGTGTCTTTGTAAATACTTTAGTTGTTTTGTTGAATGTTATAATCATATCTATTTTTAATTACTTGTATAAAATTGTTATATTTCTCTTGTATGTTAAAACAATAAACCTGTTTTGAAAAAAAAAAGCTCTTGCATTTGTTAAAATTCACAAGTCAGTAAAAGCACACAAAGGTGGCCAACAACAAAAACAAAAATGCCAGTGAAACACAACTGTAGATAAAATTTAATAAATAGTTTAGCATTTTTGTTCATCCCTGAATTTCATCAGAACAAATAACAAACAAAGGGATCCATTTATATAATCACATATACATGACAAAAGTAACATGTTAAGATAGGGACAATTGTAAAGTTCTTACATTAATCCAAAACATATAAAAATGTATTACATATCTTACATATAAAATTATCTATTAAAATGCCATTAAAAAGGCAATAGTAATGCACTTAGTAAGCATTCTAGGATTTGTGGAGATTAAAAAAAAAATGTATTTCTTGTACTGGAAAGGTTTGCTCCTAATAGACAAGAATGCTGGAAATGCTGGAAGGACATGCTTGAATATTGAGAATTATTTTGGCAGTTAATGCTCCATGCTTCCTATTTACCTGAATTAACAAGTGTATTTATGTTAATAGTGTTTTGTGATTAAGAGCAGCAAAACATTGAACAGATCAATATATATTTTTAGTATATTTTCATTATAAATATTTTTATTTTCATAGTCCTGAACAAAGTTTTAATAGATAATTTTATAATTAATATATTTAACATTTTAATATATGTTTAATTGAAAGGTTTCTTTTTTCTGTTCTTGCCTCCTCATTTTAATGGGGCAGGATGTCTTGTAGTGTTAGGGATGTATCAGTGTGTAACTCCAAAACAAGAATGGAAGAGTCTCATGGTATTATTTCCCTTACACATCTGTCTTGTATGTTGGCCTACCAAGTTTTCTGATGCAAAAACAAACAGGGGCAACCTGTGCCTGCATGCAGGGTGGAATAGTCTGGCAAGGTCTCAAAGGTACTGATGTTGTTTCCTTGGAAAGGATCACCTCTGCCTTGAAGCATCATCCATTTAGTCGACTCCAATGACTATGGCAGTATCTGTTGAAAACTGGCCAAAGGATTGCTGTCAAGAATTTTTTTAACTGCAAATTCACAGGGCAGACTCTGTGTTGATAGGTGCAGTGACCAAAATGGAGCCCTGTGAGGAGAACCAGGTGGTACATTTGCCCAGTGATGTACTCACAGGTAGTGGACCAAATAGGAAAGTGGGTCTTTGTGTAAGGCACTTTGCATTACAAGATCTCAATTACCTGATGAACATGTCTTAAAAAAGCTTTAGCATGTTAACTATTTTTAAATTAAAAAAAAAAAATTAAGACTGGCCTTAGTTACTCATCCTTCAAAGTTCATTTGGTGACCACTTCCAATTCTGGTATGTACTCAATTTCCCTTCCTTCTCTGGTAGTTTTTCCTGGCTTTTTTATGAAATGCCTTGCAGGTCTGACCTCCTACATGAGACCCTGTTCCTTCTGGGGACATTTACATCATGCTTGTGTATCTTACTTCTCCACCATTTAAATCTAATGTAACCTCTGTTGTCAAGTTCAATGGCAAACTTTAAATCATGTCTTTTTCATGCAGAATTAAGAATAGAAATTCCTTCCTTACTGGCAATTTCTAGTATCCTGCAATACAAATCATTACTGACATTGTCATTGGCTTTCCTTTTACTCAATCTGCTTCACAAAGATAAGATTTAATATTATTCACAAAAACTCTGCTCCCAGATGTGCTATTTACTTACCATATTTTATTTTTGTAACACGATTTTCTAAATAGATATATCAAAAACTCATTCTATTTGTACACAAAGCTTTTTCACTACAGTACTGTATTATGATTGTTTCTAATTTTTGTCCTGGTGTGTGGCTGGATACATTCCTCAAGCCAGCTTGCATACCCACTTAACAAATGACAAATGAAGAGAGAGAATTTAGTATGCTGTTTTGTCAGCCCCACTCATGTAAGTCAATGTGGCTTCCTTTAAGTGGAAACTTCCATCTGTATTCCTAAATGTAAACAGAATTTGATAAGGTAAACATAGCTGGTGCATACTTATTATATTTGTACCCAAATACATTTCTCTGTTTGCATTTATTTGAACAACAAATGCAAAGAATTAGAGTAGCAGAATCAGTGTCATTATTGTATTGCTACATGGTTGCAATTATATTTTGATGGTGAATTATACTGATAATTTGTTACTTACTGTTTGATTCAATGCATCATCCAGCACATCCAAAGGTGCATTATAGCTTGCACTGACTTCTGCTTTTAAGATTACTGTAGACTTATGGATATCTGAAAATAAGACATGATAGGGATTGCATTACAAATCTGCAAGAAATCAACATGGTTTATGTTCTCAGATTTGATGAACAACAAATAATGTCCGTGTTAAAGCATTGCAAGAACCATTTCCACCAGTATAGTAAAACTATCGTCAATGATATCTAAAAGAAAACATGATGGTGATCACATTATAAATTTATAAGAAGCTAACAATTTATGTTCTCAGATTTGTTAAAAAAAATGTGGGGCATTTTAAGCTTTGCCAATGTCTCTTTCAAAGGAGAGATTCAAACGATGTACCTTGTGTCTTTGAAGAAAACTCCTTAACCACTTTGCCAAATCCCTCTGGAAGATGAGACAAAATGACTGTAGCTGGGTATCAGTCTAGGCTTTTCTCTTTCGTATTACAGTAGTACAAAAATGTTGCCACCAATATATTAAAATATGAAGGAAGTACCCTTAAAACATTATTCTTCCTGTTGTGTTATTGTATGTCTCTAAGTATACAACATTTACACAAGTATACAACACTTACATGAGGCCACAGTTAAATATATTAACTAATACCTGAATATAGTGCAGGGACCATGACTCTGACATAGTGGATAGATTTGGATGCCCATGTCATCCTTAAAACTATGATGTCTATGCTTGGTCCACAGAACTAAATGTTTTCTACAACAGAAACAAAATGATTTGGAAGGACAGGTGTATCTCACAGAGGATACCACTGCTGTAGAACACTCTCCACTTACATAAAACAAAGTCCATCCCTGTCTATATTAAGACACAAATTAGATCTATAGCTGAGAAACAGAAAAGTAATCCCACAATTGCCCCAGTACTACTAATGGACAGAAGCAATTCTTAAATGCCTTATCTGTGCATGGGTTCCCTCAAGTTACTTATGGCATAGTCTCAGAGGTTCTGATGTTGTTTCCTTGGAAAGGATTACCTCTGCCTTGAAACATCTTCCATCAACCATGTGATGAGTAAGGCTAATCTATACCCAACTGGGGCAGGTTATTCTGAGCATAAAAAGGGAAACTGGATAGGCTTAAAATGGCCCATAAGGGCAGCTAGCCTAGTACTTACCTATGAACCTATGAATCTATGCCTTGAGCTTTATGCTTCTTGTTGGGCCATTTTAGCATACTGGTCTAAGAGTAGGGGCTAGACAGCTGGTCCCCAAGAATGCCTCCCGAATAGCTTAGTTAAAAAGAACCTTAAAATGTACAGACTAATGATGGTGGGATACATTCTTGGAGCTAGACCTGGCGGGTGCTGGTCATGTATGAGCATCTGGTGGCTAGGTGACCCACATAGTTTATCTGAGCTTGGCAAAAAAAAAAAAAAAAAAAAAAGAAAGAAAGCAAAATAAAAAGTTGTGTACAGCCAGAATGTGGGTTTACCGTTTGGAAGGTCAAATATGAGTGTCAGGTGCTACAGCCTGAATGAAATTTGTAAAGGTAACGCAAAGATTTAGTTAGAAAAAAATAAAGAAGTGAGGCACCACAGAATCAATCACAGCATATATTATTCAAAGATTGACAGATTATACAGTTCAGCACAATTGTTTATATATGTTTTTTTTTTTGTATACAGTACCAATTCTCTATTATGGATAATACCATCAAGAAAACATTATAATATCATTTTTTTGGAAGGATTGTTTCATTTTCAGCCTACAGGAATAGTCATCTGCATATTTCCCATGGATGCTTGCTAAAATGTCTCCACCTTCCCCTTTTCTTGGAAGTCTGGGAGTGTTGTTGAAAATGTTTAGAAGGCTTTGAATGATAAATCTGTAAAACCTTACAACATAGAATAAAAATGAACTTTTAACAAAATTATTTATCACATGAAAGGTATTATAGGAGTCATGGTATAGCCTTTGAGTATTTAATAGAGTGAATAATATTCAACTATATAACAAGCAATACAAGTAGCATGCCTATTATCAACTAATAATATATGCATGTGAGCATAGCAGTAAGTTTTACAAACTGTACAAACAGAAGACACTTTATCAAAAAGCTTTTCACAGACGTGATACAATATTTGAACATAATATTATATTGTAATGTTCAGAGATGCCAACACTTTGGTCTAAAACATAATACCTGAAAGAATCGGTGTGTTAGAAATACTGACAGTAGAACAAACTTTAAAATTATTAATTTGTTTTTTTTTATTAACCCATTCATTACAGTGCACCTTGGGAAGTTTATAATTTGAATGTTACTGGGAATATTCTGTTTTGGAAAGAATGACATTATATTATCACATTTTAAGCATAAATTAATCTTTAGAGTGGTAGCATACAGTGAATACTAATTTGTGTAAATTATTGATTTATTTATTTTATTTATTTATTTCAGTTTGATTACCAGAGGGGTCCACTGGGCTCAGGAGCCCGTTTTCAGTGGAGGCCCGGGTAGAAAAGCTCCACATTACATAGTAAACATTAAATTTTCAGATTAAAGTTCCAATTCAAGATGCAGATACATTAAGATAAGCAAATTACAGTTGATATTGAGGAATGCAGATACATTATAAAATCAGAGACATGAACTGGTTCATTGGTTACTTCACATATGAGTCATATGTTGAGATGAAAACTTTCAATGGTTATATAAAAAATGTGTCTTGTTTGGGCAGTTATGGCAGAACAAGTACAAATGATAGGGAGAGGAGAAAAGGAAGAGCAAACTATATACAATGTATACAAAATGTACATCAGATAACACTGAAGAGTGAGTCATTCCCAGGGGAGTTAAGTAGTAGACAAAGGGGAAGTAAGGAAAATACAATTTAGAAGAAGGCTAGGTGAGGGAAAAAATAAGAAAAAGTAGGAATGGAGATGGCATTTGAAGTTGTCAAAGTTTTCAGTAGTTCGTAGTGAAGGAGGGAGAGAGTTCCATTTTTTGGCTAAGAAGAAAGACGGGAGATGCCGTCCAGCAGGACAGTTTGGTTTGTAGACCGTGATAAGGTTTAGGTGAGAAGTGGCCTGTTAAGGGTGTATGGCTGTAGGATGTTGGAAAGAGCAGGGCATATAGTAGGGTTAAATAATAGCCTATGGACAGTAGTAAGTTGGAGGTAGTCAAGATGGTTGAGAACTTCTAGCCAGTTAAGTAAGTGGAGGGGAGAGCAATGGTGGGAGGAGTATTTGGTTTTTATGGCAAATTTGGAGATTTTATTGTAACAACTTTCCATTTTGGAAGAGATGGAGGCAGATAAGTTAGTATAGGGGCGCCATACAATAGAAAGGGTAAAAGGTAAGTAGTGGCGAGGGCTTGTCTAGTAGAAGGAGCGAGATAGTGGATGTTTCTGTAAAGCAAGTTTTTGATGTGTTTTCTTGATGTTTAGTTGAATATGGGTGTCAAATTTTAGGTGTTCATCTATGGTAACCCCAAGTAGTTTGGCATAGGGAACGATTTCTATAGTAGAATTGTTGTGACTTCTAATTTGGAAAAGATTTTTATCATGAAGGGAGGATTTTGAGGGAGTGAATAGTAGTATTTTGGATTTGTTAGCATTTAGAGATAGATGGTTTTGCAGCATCCAGTCTTCAGTGGTGGAGAAGGCAGTTTGTGTGTATGATTGAAGTTGTGGGAGGTTGGTAGCACAGCAGAATAGTCATCAGCATATTGTACTGTTTTAGTATTTGGAATGGCAGAGTGGAAATCATTGACAAAGATGTTAAACAGCATTGGGCCAAGAATAGTTCCTCGGGGAACTCCAGTAGGAGTGGGAAGGAAGTTTGAGGTGCCTTTCCTCCATTTTACAGCTTGAGATCTATCTGATAGGTAACTTGAAAACCAGGACAGGGTATTGTGAGAAAGGTTTAGATTAGCAAGGTGACTGAGAAGATGGGTATGGGAGATTGTGTCAGAAGCCTTGGAGAGGTCTAATAAAACTGTAGAAACAATTTTTCCAGAGTTGCGGTTGTGGTTGACTATATCTAGGAATGAGAGAAGAGCAGTAATAGTGCTATAGCCAGGGCGGAAGGCATGTTGGGTTTGAGAGATTAGATGGTTTATGGTTAGGAAGGGCATTAGTTGGGTATGAATGCATTTTTCCAATATTTTTGATATTGGGGAGAGGACGATTATGGGGTGAAAGTTTGAGGCATTATTATTTTTACTGCCTTTGTGGAGAGGATGTATAAAGGCAGCATGCCAAAACCTGGGGACATAAGATTCTTGTATGGATCTGTTGATTAAGATGCTAATGGGGGAGGGGGAAGATGCCGTCTGCAGCAATTTTAAAGAAGTTAGACAGAATGTTGTCTGGGGCACTGGAGCATGGTTTCAGCTTGCTGAGGAGGTTTTTTTTTATGTAGGGGTTGAAATTGGTTTAAGTTTAAAGGTAGGGGGAGAGTTAGGTTTAGAGGCTGGGATAGAGTGACTAACTTGTGTGGGTGGGGTATTTGGGAAGGATTAGTTAGTTCAGCTATACAGTTGATAAAAGGGAAGGCATCTCTGATCAGTATTAGCAAAAAACTACAGGCACTCATAAAATCGTCTAAGGCCAGAGAAAAATTGCACAGGACACTAAGGATAATCACAAGGCTTTCTTAGAGACTCCCTATGCTGTGGAACAAAATCCCGGTACATGTGAGGCAGAGCACCTCGCTGGCCTTGTTCAAGAGGAATCTTGACCAATGGATGGGAGATCGCAGATATACCCCAGGGATTACTTCAGTGTCACTGCTTGACAGAGGCACAGCAAAATAATAGGCATAGTTTTATTCACACTAAAGGGGTGGCGAAAGCCACATAACTATGGGCTAGGCTTATAAATGCCATTGGGCAGATAGCCTAGTATGAACCTATGAACCTATGAACCTATTTTAGGAACCTGGGTGGGAATTCCCAGATATGCTCAGAATTAGTCCAAAATGACAAAAAATACACCAATCCCACAGACATTGCCAACATCCTAGCTGACAGGTTCAGCGAAAACTTCCCCCCCCTCCCCACCAAAAGGGCAAATATCTATCCCAGCAGAGTGCTGCCGCCCTGACATCTCAGATGCTCAGGTAAGAGCCGCCCTCTCCAAAGCAAAAAACACAGCATCAATGGGACCAGACGGTGTCCCGGGCTGCGTCCTACATGAACTCCAAGAAGAGCTAAACCCAAACATAAAACTACTGTTCAATCTCAGCCTTACTACAGGATATGTACCCAAAGAGTGGCGTTCAGAAACAGTGGTCCCTCCCCACAAAGGTGGTGCCTCAACGTATCCTGGAAACTATCACCCCATAAGCCTGACTAACTTGGTCTGCAAAGCTATGGAAAGGATCATCATGGACCTCATAAATAAAGATATTGGGGACTTACAGACACTGGATCCTACCCAGTTCGGCTTTGTTAAGGGCAGATCCTGCCTCTTAAACCTGGTTGATTTCTTTGAGACAGTCACCAAGGCTATTGACGAGGGGAAGGTGGTCCACACAGCCTACCTGGATCTCACAAAAGCCTTCGATACAATATCCCACTCGGGCATTATAGATAAGCTCACCAGCTTAAATATAAACCCCTATGTCACTAGATGGGTTGCAAACTGGCTCAAGGACACAACCCACATGGTTAGAATTGCTGGAGCCATGTCAGACTCCAAACCAGTTACAAGTGGCATCCCACAAGGCTCAGTCCTGGGACCTCTCTTGTTCGGTATATATTTCTCGGAGGTACAGGCCAACATGGAAGGACTGTGGCTGACCACGTTCGCAGATGACTACAAACTGGGTGCCATAATCGACTCTCCAGCTGACACAAGCATCCTCCAAAAGGGCCTCATAGAAATAGACAACTGGTGCCAGAGCCATGGCCTCAAGCTAAATGCCAAAAAGTGTATAGTCACCCCCTTTGACAAAAACAAAGTGCCCACAAATTACCACATAGGTGGTAATCCATTAAGTACAGAAGAAGTCATTAGGGACCTGGAGACCCAAGTTGATAGCAATCTCTCATTTGACAACCACGTGGCCAAAGTGGTTAGAAAAACATTTTATATAGCCCACCTAATCATGAAGGGATTCACATCTAGATCAGGGGAGGTCATCGTGCCTCTTTACTCATCCCTCATCAGGCCCATAATTGAGTACAATACCCCTTTGGGGATGTACCTTACCAGACACCTGCAGCAACTGGAAAGACCTCAAAAGTACCTCACCAAGAGGATCAAAGGGCTCAAACAGATGCCATATGCTGCCCAGTTAAAGAAACTCCAGTTCTACTCAGTGGCATACCGCCTGCTCAGAGGCAATCTGTAAAAAATGACAGGTGCAGAAGCAGAAACAACAATCAACAAGAAAAAAAGCTGCCTCCAGGTGCCAATAACTAGTCCCCGACTCCACAGTGGTGTAAAAAACTATTTAATAGTAAAACCTCTCTGAAGTGTTTTTCTACACCACTGTGGAGTCGGGGACTAGTTATTGGCACCTGGAGGCAGCTTTTTTTCTTGTCAGAGGCAATCTGTGCCTGACGTATAAAGCCATGTCCAACCCAGAATTAATGGACATGCTGCACCTCAGAAAATCCAAATCTCATCGAGCTACGCGCTCAAGAGATTTGAACCTCAGCACTGAAATAAATAGGACATGCTGGAGGGACAGATTCATAACCCAGAGGCACCCTTCACTCTGGAATAAAATCCCAGTCCAGGTTAGGCAGAGTCCCTCATTGACTCTCTTCAAGAGGAATCTTGATGAGTGGATGGGAGATCGTAGGTTTACCCTGGGTATCACTTCTGTGTCACTGTTAGACAGAGGCACAGTATACTAACCTCGAAAAAGGGCATAGCAAAATTAATTTAAAATGGGTGTCGAAAGCCAAACACACTCTGGCTAGGCTTATAAATGCTCTAGGGCAGATAGCCTAGTATGAACCTATGAACCTATGAAGGAGTTGAATAGAGTGGAAATTTCTGGATCAGTCTTAGTAGTGTCAGGACAAGGGTTGTTTTTGGTGCCTGGGTTAAGGAGTGAGTTGATGGAGTTTCAAAATTGTTTGGGGTTTTTGGATTGGTTGGCTTGGAGTTTCATATAGTGGGATTGTTTGTCCTTGATTATATGTCTTTTGGTGAGGTTGCGAAGTTGCTTATATTTAAAAAGGGTTTCAGGATGTTTATTGTGCTGAGAAAGTTTCCAGCATTTATTTCGTTGTTTCATAAGTTTTTGGTTTCCTTAGTTAGCCATGGTGCGGGGTTGGGTTTGACTCTTATCGATCGTGGAGGGGCTTCGGTATTAAGTACATTTTGGAAGGTAGAGTTGAAGTAATGAACAGCATTTTTAGATTATTCCAGTTAGTTTGTTTGAGGGTGTTAGAGAAGGTTATAGGGTTGAAGTTTGTAGGTTATGAGTATGTATATATTGGTGCTGGTGAGGGGAGGAATGGGTTGCTCGGTGGATGAAGGCAGGCAGGTGGTCACTAATAGAGTCAGGAAGGATGTCTGAGTCTAGGATGTTGTTAGGGTGGGTAGCTAGGATCCAGTCCAGAGTGGATCCAGGAGGATTAGTTTTGTTGGATCTGGTGATAGAGTTACTAAATTGAGTAAAGTTGGAGATTGACAGATATGGCGGGATTTTGGTTGTTAATTTTGTTCCAGTCTAAGTTAACATCACCTAGAATGTAGGTCTCTAGGTTAATATTAGTTGAGGCCCATTGGAGGACTTCTTCTAAAGTAGTGGTGTTGTTACCTGGGGGAATATAAAGGGATATGATGCAGATACTTTTATGATTATTCATTTGTAGCACACGTATTACAAGTTCTGCATTGTTAAACTGAGGGATGGGATTTGGGTATGGAATAATGGGGAGTATGTTAGACAATATCAAGGCTACCCCTCCCCCTTTTCTATTCAAGCAGAGGTAACATATCTAATGGATTGGTAACCAGGGGGTAGAATTTCTGAGTCAGAGATGTATGGTTTTAACCAAGTCTCAGAGACGGCTACAATGTCAGGTTGGTTCTGGTTAAGCCAGGCATGGAAGATAGTTGCTTTATTTCGTAAACTTTGGGCATTGAGAGTAACTAATTTAAGGGTTTAGAGGCTGGTGGTTTTGGTAGTTTTTGGGGGGATGGGGTTGTTAGTGGTACTAGGTCCAGGGTTTGGGTGTATGTCACCTTCATGAAGTAGGTGGATGAAGAAAAAAATGTAGTAGGTGATTTAGTTTTCCTTTTGAGTGTTGGGGAAGATCTGAAAGAGGTTTAGGGAAGTTATATTTTGTTAAGGTGGGTAAGATCTTTTGTTTGAAGTAGTAGAGGTGGTTGGGCTGGACTAATGAGGCTGATATGGTATGGAAGTGAGGTATTATGAGGGTGAGATGGGGGCTGGGAGAGGTGCAGTGGGACAGGAGAGAAGAGGGAAGAGGAGTGGAGGAATAGGAGGTAGTATGGTATGATAGAATTAGAATTAACAAGGTGGTAGAGGGGATGCAAAGGGTTTGTAGTGATGCAGAAAGCATAGTGAGATGGTATAAGTTTATAAGATGGAGTAGAGAGGGAGGTATAATGTAGGTGAGGTATAAAACACAGAATGAAGAAGGGGTGAGGAGTGGAGTATAGTATATAATATAAGAGGAATGGCTTTTAATTGAGGGGTGGGGGTGAGAAGAGGAGGGACAGAGAGAGGAGGTCTGTGAGTGGGGTGGTGGATGAAGGGAGGAGAGTACTGAATGGAATAAATGTAGGAGCAGTGGGGGCGGGTGGAATTTGGGGGCAGGCTAGAGGAGCGGAGTGAGCCCACAGGGCGAATGGAGCAGGTAGAGCCAAGAAGAGGAGAATCCTACAGAAGGAAAACAATCTGTGAGAGTGGCTATGGACAATGGATAGTCCTGCTGTACTGGGGTAAGTGTCGAGCTAGGGGAAAACTAAGGGCCAAGATAGCAGGGGCAGAAAGCAACTGGTTGGGTAACTGGATATTTAGATTTCTAGCTCTTGCAATGTGATTAAGAAAGTAGGATAAGTGAAATACTTTTCCTGGTGAGTGCTGACATCTAGTGGCGGAAATGGGGTAATAGCTGGTTGCTAAAGAGTGGAATATACTTGTGGGATGCAGGGAGCTTTATAGGAGGGGTGTGGAGGATAATGGCTGTGGAAGGCTGCAAGCACACACACGAGAGGTCATTTTACAGGGGGATAATTGTTATAGTTACAGTTCCAAAGTTTATTTAAACTACCTACACAGTGGGTTGCTGACTGAGTTTCCAACAGGCAGGTAGGTCACAGTTTAACAAGACAGGCAGTTCAGGACATCCTTTCAGAAATGGCAGGAGAACATTCTTTGCAGTTTAGAAGCAGAGAGGGCACCTGAGGAGAATGGCTGTAATGAAAGAGAGAATAGAGTTAGACACTTTAAGAGGAGAGGGGAGGGAAGTTCAGGATAGAAAGAGTGATGAGAGTATACTGCTGAGAGGAGGATGAGGGGGCAGGGATGTGAAGGAAGTCAAGGAATAGTGAGGAAGTTAAAGAGCAGGGAAAATCAATAATGATAGCAAGTGAAGACACATTAACAAATGGAACATACATTTACATTATTTAAAAACCGTGCTAGGAAAACTAACAGTTTTTCAGATAAATGCACGATCCATCCACTATTCAAACAGAAATCAGTTGGACTAAAGCCACTATTAGTAGCACGCTGGAAAACTGACCTCGTCTTCAGAATATGCAGGTTCCGGTTGTTATACGAGCACAGCAGGTGTATAAAGACACTGTTGGTGACACGCTGATAAATTTAGCAAAATTAATGGCAAGTCTGGACACTACTGGTAAAACCTTAGGAAATATCTAGTCACAATGATAGTGTAAACAAATGTAACAGTTCTAAAACTAAATCGCTACCATGAGCAGGGCCAGTGGTTACAAAAAGCTAGATATCATAGCATAAAATTAGAAACCACTTCTAGAAATTAAGCAATGCACTTGAGCAGAGCCTACCATGAGCAGGGCCAATGGTTACATAACGCTAGAGATATCTAGCTAATTTAAAGGTATAAAATTAGAAACCAATTAAAAAACTAAGCGATGCACTTGGGTAGATCAAGTGGTCGCAGATACCAATTCAAAAACTAAGTGATACACTTGAGCAGGGCCAGTGGTCACAAAACTAATGATTTAATGATTAAAGAAGATGTGTCCTATACTGTAGATAGCACGCGGACAAGATATGGTGTGCTTTGAGTCCGCTTAGCACACTGTGGCTCAAATCATCACCGAGGAATGTACACTATTAAATAATTAGGTAAGCAGGAGGGAATAAGCACACAGATGCATGGCACTAGGCTCAGGCTTCAATTTAAAAACTAGCTGTATATTTGATGTCACAGTTCTAACTATAATAAACATAACAGTTTAAGAGAATAGACTTGGCCAAAGATTCAGAGTATACACCAGCAGCAACATAAGCCATGGATTTTCAATGCACATGAACGACAGCTAAATAAGCCATGGATTCTTCAAGCACATGAACAGAGCTGAACCTGCCATTGCACTCAGGGCACAGCTTAAATTAAGGCAGGATCATTGGTATCTACAGCCTTGGCCATTCCTGCTTAAGCATATATGGCATCTACAGCCTTGGCCATTCCTGTTTGAGCATACATTCAGAACAAAAACAAATGTAAAACAGAAGTACAATACCTGCAGATCTTTAGTATTTCAACCTTGGGGTAATAGCTGAGTGCTAAAGAGTGGAATAAACCTGTGGAATGCAAGAAGTGGCTAATGGCTGCGGAAGACTGCAAGCACACACAGGAGAGGTCAGTTTACAGGGGGATAATTGTTATAGTTACAGTTCCAAAGTTTATTTAAACTACCTATACAGTGGGTTGCTGACTGAGTTTCCAAAAGGTGGGTATGTCACAGTTTAACAAAACAGGCAGTTCAGGACATCCTTTTGGAGATGGCAGGAGAACTTTCATTGCAGTTTAGTAGCAGAGAGGGCACCTGAGGAGAATGGACAGTGGGTTGCTGACTGAATTTCCAAAAGGCAGGTAGGTCACAGTTTCACAAAACAGGCAGTTCAGGGCATCTTTTCGGAGATGGCAAGATAACTTTCTTTGCAGTTTAGTGGCATAGAGGGCACATGAGGAGAATGGACAGTGGGTTGCTGATTGAGTTTCTAAAAGGCAGGTAGGTCACAGTTAAACAAAACAGGCAGTTCAGGGCATCCTTTCAGAGATGGCAGGAGAACTTTCGTTGCAGTTTAGTAGTAGAGAGGGCACATGACGAGAATAGATGGTGGGTTGCTGACTGAGTTTCTAAAAGGCAGGTAGGTCACAGTTTAATAAAACAGGCAGTTCAGAGCATCCTTCCAAAGATGGCAGGAGAACTTTCTTTGCAGTTTAGTAGCAGAGAGGGCACCTGAGGAGAATGGACAGTGGGTTGCTGACTGAGTTTCCAAAAGGTAGGTAGGTCACAGTTTAACAAAACGGGCAGTTCAGGACATCCTTTTGGAGATGGCAGGAGAACTTTCATTGCAGTTTAGTAGCAGAGAGGGCACCTGAGGAGAATGGTGGTGAGACGAGCAGCCAGCCGCAAGACCATTTTAGGGGCTGTGAATGCTAAGGGGTATAATTCAAAAAAATCACAACTTAACCTAGACTCATGCTGCCAAAAGCATTCTGTTAATCTGAGATTAGTAATTGCTGTGTAAAATCTTTAGTTCAATATAATGTATCATTTAATATCTCTCCTCTCCTCCCTAGCCAAACGAAATAGAGTTTTGCCATTTATTAATGTAAATGTGAAAAGTGAATATTTTATGTAAGTGTCAATAGGCATGGAAAGCTAACAATAATTAGATTTTGTAGCCTACAGAGACTGAATTAGAAATAAACCATACAGACTGTTAGTATTGTACATACTGGAAGCCCCTTATAGTTAAATGAAACAAGTATATATGCCTTTTTAATTTCTGAGAAGCTGGGTGGTCATAACAAAACACACACACACACACACACACACACACACACACACACACACACACACACACACGCACACGCACACGCAGACACAAAATAATATGTGATATACTGAATAACTACATAAAGTCAAATGGCCATAGGTTAAAAAAAAGATTTATGCAGCCATACGAATGAGATGATAAAACAAAACTACAGAAATCAGAGATTGAGATGAAGAAAGAGATGGATGAATATGAATCTTTTTAAGAAGAACTCTTTAAAAATAGATTTAGAAGACAGAGGCACAGATAGTAACAGAGATTTTTTCTTACACCAGAGAAGCAGGAAGGAGTACACTCCATTAATTTTAGGAAAGTAAAACTCGTCTAATAGAGCTATATTTCACAGCAGGGTTTGCTAATTGAGGGGGCATAGCATGTGTATGCTGTATCTGGCCATCAGGAACTAGCTCAAACATATACTAGTAAAATTGAAAGAGCTGCTCCTTGCAAAACTATGGCAGAAAGTCAAAGTATTAAAATTAGGACACCAGGGTGTTTACAGAAGATGATTCTTCACTGTACCCATGGTAGAATGGAAGCACATTTATACCAAAAATTCATGGGTTGTTAAGAGGCACATGCAGGATTGCTATATCCATTCTGCCTTCAAAATATTTTTCCTGGAGGATCAAGGCTAATTCTGAATGCAGAAGATAATAAAAAAAAATTAGCCTGCAAAGAGTGAGTCATCAAGCTGAAATGGGCTCAGCTTCTTAATATTCTCACGGGAACAACATCTCCAATGAAACATTTTCCATTACTCCAAAGGTAAATGTTTGAATGATAGAAAAAAAAAGTACAGGAGCAGATTATAATAATCAGGATTAACTTGGTCTCAAACCTAGTGCTGCAGAAATTGAAATGATCAGAAAGACAAGCAACAAAGTGAATTTAATGAATACATGGGAGAACTGTAAACTATCAATCATGGGAGACCTAGTTTAAACTTGTGAGTTGTGGTTCTACAAAAAAAGAAGTGGAGGAAGAAGGCTGTTGACAATGTTAAATGGATGGAAGAACTGTAAAGTATAAACCCCATTTTATATCATCAATGTTTAATGCTGAGTCTACTGAAAATGATTGTAAGTGAACCAGTTATTTTTATTAATACTTGGTTAAATGTATACTGATTTAAATTATGTGTGATTTTTAAAGTAATTCTATTTAATATACATTCAGCGGCATTTTAATGCAAACAGGATATCACTGACTGTTGAAAATTCTAGTGGTAGTAAAGTAAGACAGTACTCTTTATAGCTGTAATGAATTTTGGCTTTATACTTTAACATGATAAGAAAGGCTGAAAAGAAACAAGTTAACGTAAATATAATGTTATGATCTTTGGCTGCTGGGATGAATGCAAATGCGTATTGATCATATTTTGTATTTACATCTATCTAAAATATATATATACATATATATATATAAATATATATACATATATATATATATATATATATATATATATATATATATATATATATATATATATACCCACACACACACTGACACACACACACACACACACACACACACACACACACACACACACACACACACACACACACACACACAGACACACACACACACACACACACACATACATCTATAGATCCCTATCTAAACATTGAGCATTCGCAACAGTGAACATTATAACATCAAACCAGGAACATCAAAAACCTGGAACATTGAAACTTTAACAAGAAAAGCAGAATCTGAATTTTTGCAGGGGTCAAGCCACCATACACTCCACCACCAGTAAATTATATATACAGACTGTGAGACTGCACTACAGTGGAGAAATGGGAAAGAATAAAAAATCCTACTCGACCATGATCCCGCACAGTGAAGGCCTTTTTAGTTCAATGTTCCAGGTTTTTGATGTTCCCGGTCTGATATTATAATTATAATATAATATATGGGGGCTTTGCATAATGGTTAAGGTGGTTACCATGCAGACACAAGGTAAGGGTTTGATCCTTACATGGGGTAATTGGCTAGGCTTAAAATGGCCCATAAGGGCAGTTACACTAGTCGTAAGAAATTTGAAGTTTATGCGTGGGTTTGCCATAATGGTTAAGGTCTTCATCTCACACCCACAAGGTACATGGCTTGATTCTGGCCTCAGGTTATTGGTTAGACTTAAAATGGCAATTAGTATAATATGAGGCTTGTTTGAACCAGGCTCTGTCGATGCATCATCTCTGGGATGCTTTACAAAATGTCTAAGGCTCTAAGACCAATCTAAGTGTTTTTTCATTTAGTTTCACTTATTTTATTGTATTTGCACTTGGCTATCATTTTAACTGTACCTTACAGCTACTTTATCACATTTGTACTGCTCTAAAGCAATTTACTGATTATCTGCATTTCATTACTGTTTAACTGTATTTCTTTGCTATTTACTGCAATTCATTTCTGTCTAACTGCATTTTACTGCATTTCATGACTATTTAACTGTATTTTCCATGAGTACTGTTTTGGTCTGTAAGTGAGTAATCTGTGCTTTTCTATGAGTTTTACTGTGTTCATAACCCTTAAATTGAGTAGGATATTCTGGATACAGGTTTGCTGCATCTGGAGCTGTTTCTTTTGCATTCTCTGTTTCTGGTAGCCATCTTGGGTTTGCCTTCTGTGTTTCTGGCAGACATCTTGTGTTGGTAGGGGTCTGTTTTCCCTGCTAGTGACAATAGCAGGGCTGACTGTACCTTGCTTGGCACAAGATGATTGGTAAAGAAAGCAGGGGCTACCAGGATTGGCTAGATTTCTGTGTTACTAGAATCTTCTATTTTTTTTGTGGTATTTAAACCCTGCATTTGAGCTGGTTTGTGCTTGCTTGTGCAATGCACTCCACAGCTGCACTGTTTTAACCCATTGCAAGGTATTCCAGCCACAAATTTTCCCTTAACAGCACTTGTATGATCATCTAGTATTACTCATCTTAGACCTTCCACCCTTTACCCCCATAGCTCTCTCTGGCCTCTCTCCATCAGATTTTGAAAAATATGGATGGACAATTTCCTATGGTTTCTCCTGCCAACCTGGTTGATATGGGCACTCTGAGACAGTGTAGCAACTGCCTCATGTACACGGACAACCCTCTACTACTACTACTACTACCACCACATAGGAACACAATTTGTGAGAGATGCAATTACATTAAGAACTTAGAGTCTATGCTCTCCCTCACAAGCCAGTATATCTGGTAGTGAGAAGGTTGACAACAGAAACACCACACCTCAAACACCAATCACACCTATACAACACACATCCGCATATGCTGAGGTCCTCAACAAAAACATACCCAAACAAAAGAGACCTCTGAGGCAAAAACACATGTAAACACCACAGCCCACCACACCACACATCATGCATAGTCCACACACCTGTGTCTCGCAGCCACAAAGACCCAACCATAAATCCAACATATTAGTCATAGGAGACTCCACTGTGAAACACACCCATGTGCCCTTCACCAGGCTGGATAAGGAGAAGGTAATGGTTAGTTTGTCAGGTGCCAGAGACCACCATATCACACATAAACTCCACTCAAGTTTCTCAAGAGCAGGTACTATTAGGACTCTGTCATAGTCCATGTTGATGTGAATGACTTGAGATGTACCTCCCTGGACTATACTATATGAAGAGATACATGATCAAGCTTGCCGAATGTGTCTCAGGCAGGTATGTCCCTAGCCTTAAGCAGCATTCTACCATCACCCAGAATGATGCCTCAATACATACCAAAAATGATTGACTTTAACAATTGGCTTTGTTGATGATGTCATTCTGAGGCGATCCAGTACCTGACAGCCTGGGAAGACATGATCGACAGACCCCAATACTTTGCCAGTGATGGCCTGACTCTGTCGCCCTTGGTTTCAGGCTTTTGCAAAGGATCTTGCCGCCCCCATAGTGCCTTTTTGAGGCAATGCCATGAGGTCAAAACTACCAATACGAAAAACTCATCAAAAAGCAAATTAAAGGTCGTGTTGCTAAACACTAGGAGTCTAATTATGAAACTGCTCTCATTGCAAGCATTCTTAACCCTGGAGAGATGCTGATATTTACGCAGTCACAGAAACCTAGTTCAAAGCTTCAGAGAGCACCTCAGCCATACCAGGTTACACATCCTGTCATACAGTCAGACCCCAAACCATGGGCAGCAAAGCAAAAGAGGTGGAGTTTCAATATATATTAAAGGCATACAAACCTCCAAGCTGGTCAAACAGAATGACACACAGGAGACACTCTAGGTGCAGTTAAGTGTTGTCAAGTCCCATATTCAAATCATAGCTAGCTACAGCCCGCCCCCCCCCCCCCAACATTTACTCAAGATACCCACTCTACCTATCTGGACCTCTTCGAATCGATCAGGATTCAACCCCTGTACCCTGATCCTGGTAACTTTAACTATCCAATCATAGATAGGAAGAACTACTAATGACAAAACACAAATGCCCAGAGATTCCTTGATTTTGTCAATGCAAATGCCTTGGACCAGCTGGTCAACACACCCACAGGAGGTGATAACATCTTGGACTTTTATTAACTAACATGAGTAACCACTGCAGCACCCTTACAGTGTCATCCTACCTGGTAAGTGGTCATTATCAAGGTCACCATCTTCCCTGATCCAGTGTTTGATTCTCATCTTAAGTCCTTTGTCTGACTATTGGCTAGGCTTGTAATAGTCTACAGAGTGATTGCCTAGTATGTACCTAAGAATCTGTTTATAGTCCATCTAAGATTGTTATTATGGAGTTTAGAATAGTGGGAGAAATAAAAGCTTTCAGTAGGTAATATTATCTATGTGGGGAATAGAACCTATTTTGCAATAGGAAGGTGGTATCACAGGGATGTAGAAGGGAAAATATAGTCGGAGAGGGCAGCCTTCTGAAGAAATATATGAGAATATCTGGAATGCAAGACACAAATTCAGTAGCAGGAACTCGGATATAAGTTTCATTGTATTCTCTAAGACACAATAATTGGGTTAAACTAGATAACAATAATATTTCACATGAACATGTGTATTTAATTGGAAGATTTGAAACCTATCCAATAATTATATTGGATTGTGCATAAAATAAAAAAATTAAAATAAAGGTACAGGGTACTGATGTAAAAATGAAACACTGACACTTTACTTTTTCTGCGTTACAAAGAATGGAGTCTAAGGAATAGTTGGTGAGCATGGTTAGAGATTTATTAGGGAAGACAGAAATTACTTCAGAAGGGAGAGTTATAGAGAGATAAAATCAACTGAAGCATGATATAAATGAGAGAGAAATATGGGCAAGAACTAATAGAAACTTTTTAGAGGACTCAAAGGTTAAAATACTGCTGAAGAAGTGGAATTTCACAGAATAAGGAGAATTCCAACTGCAGAGTGCTAATTGGAAAATAACGCACTATGTATACATTATTATTTTAAGTAAATATCTTTTGATAACAATCCTACTGTTCAACTTTTTGTACAGTGACTTAAGCAATAGATGGTAAAAAGCCCTGTAGTCAAACTTTATTTACTTATTCACATTTGTTTACCGGGAAAGTCTGACTGCACAGGAGCACATTTTCAGTGAGGGCCCAGGGCAAAAAAGCAACAAAGTATTACAAAACTTTTCTAACAACAACAATTTTACAGTCTTTAAATATAATACAAAAACAAATACAGCTTAAATAATTATACCAAATTAGACACAGTATGAAAACATTGGTTAAGAACAGATACAAGTTACATGACAATGATTTCATAGTTAGAGAAATGTTAGCCAGTTTATACAGAAATTAAATGTAAATTAGAAATTAAAGGTAAGTAAACTTAGGAAGCTTGTAACAAGAAGAAATAATCCTAGATTGTATAGAGGCATCTCAGATATTTTGGAATGTTTATGAACAATTGTATAAGGCAGAGAGCTAAGGGAACTAAGAAAAGGCACAAAATGAAATATTTATGAAGGGCTTAGTTATATCAATGATGGAAAAAGATGAGGTTCAACAAATAATAACTGAAACAGGAATATATTCAATAAAAAAATAAATCTATTATCAATCAGTAAGGAAGTTAACAGGAAGAGAAGTATTCCTGTGGAAATTTTGAAGTTGGGATGGAAGACAGTGATAAAGAAGTGGTAGGCTTTGTTTAAAAATATTTTAAAGTGGGAGTTCATGTTTGTTTCTAAAAATCATCCATTCTCATCTTCAACCAGCAGCTCTACCACTATAAAATTAAATAGATGTAAGTCACCATTCTCAGTATTATACTTGGCTAGTGCATTCAAATCATTCTTTCTACATATTGCATAAGTATGTTCTCTAATACGTTCACTAAGGGAACAATTATTTATGCAAATGTAGCATGATGAGCATCCAGTACACTGCATTAAATAGAATGAAAAAATAGACAAGAAATTTAGTATGTTTAGTGCAGTGTACTGGATGTTTGTCATTCTATACTGGCAAAACTAATCATTCCCTTAGGGAACACATTAGAGAACATACTTATGCATTACGCAGAAAGGATGATAAGAATGTACTAGCCAAGCAGAATATTGAGAATGGTGGCACATCTATTTAATTTTATGGTGGCAGAGCTCCTGTTTGAAGATTTGAGAATGGGTGATTTTAGAAATAAAACTGAAAAACATGAGGTAAGGTGGATTATAAAATTACAAGCCAATAAGGGATATGGCTTAAATGGTAAGAGTCCTTTAAGACTTTTTTTAAAATCACATGATTTGTTTAAACGAGAGTTTTATGAATATCTTGCCACATTGCAATTTTATATAGAAATTTTGTATTCTATGCTATGATTGGCTATTTTAGTATCATGTGATTTTTTTATTGGTAATTAGTAGCTATATTTGAATGGTATTGAAATACTACTGCTTTTAATGTTTTTGTGGTCTGATGAAGCCCCATTTACAGGCATATATGCACTCACCTGAATTAAAATATACTACACTTTTACATTTGCTTGGTTCTTTTTGGTTTGTGTTTCAATCATTATATATTGTTTATGTTTATATTAGCTAAGATAATGACAAGGATGTTATCAGAATTGATAGGTATGGATCAGTGCAGTTTTGTGTAGTAGAGGCAAACATTTGACAAGATTAATAGAATGATGGTGATCAAGTGGATATTAGAAAAAACACTTATTTTTGGTGAATTCTGGTGCACAGAACGCATTCAATAGAGTGAGCTGGGATTGTATGAATGGGGCAATATAGCAGCATCTACTTTCCCTGGTAGAATAATAGGGTTAATAGATGCATGACGGGTTTAAGTACGAAGTATGATGTATGAAGAAGAACAATTAAAGGTGAAAGGCACAAATTAAAGTTGGAGAACTGATCTCTGAGAAGTTGCATTTGAACACTGGAACCAAGTAGGGATGTCATCTTTCCTCCAAGACACTTGCTTTATATTTAGATCTGTTAGCAAAGTAAGTAAAGATTTCACAAATTTATGGATCCAGCATACTTAGTAAATAATAAATGTTAGCCTTATTTGCATATGATAATAATTGACATTTGATAAATCCAGAAAACTGTATTTCAGTGTTGTGGAACATTTCTTCTGAGACAGTTTCAAGTATTTTTATGTTCTAAAATAAATGAGATAAAACAAAAATTATAGTGGCAAAGTATGTATCCATACTTGAATTTGTTCAATAATGCCTGAACTTATGTGAACATTGTAAGATAAAGTGCTTAGCTGTATGAATTAAAAAGGATTTTGTTGTGGAAATTACAGATAAGCAGAGACAGGCTAAACACAAAATAAATTAAGAAACTGGAAGCTCTTAATTATGGCTATGGATAGCAAGTTACTACTAGTGACAATTATTTTGTTCCCTTTAGTCGTACATACAGGTCAAGAATATGTGTTTAACAAGCTGAGAGGAGTTATGGATGACAACTAATAAAGAGTTGAAATAAGTTAAATTGGAGGTGAACAGCTATTTGTATATGAGCAAAAGAAACTTTCTGATTTGGAGAACCATTCCAGCCATAATAATTTTTAGTGTTAGGTGTCCCCATGAATGCTGCTGACTCCAACATGCTGGATTTGTAACTAGGCATTTTATAAATGCAGTGCATTTTTTCCCAAGTCTACAAGCTGATATTGACAGAACACACATGGGGGAATTCCACCTGTGATCCTTGAAGGCCATAATATGTGCCAATGGCCCTGTAATTGTATAAAGCTAAGGAATTGGCACCAACAAACAGCCAACATCATTAGTGAGTAACCTAAAATAATTATCTCAAATCCTTGAGTGACTATTCTAGTGACTTATTTTTTGTATAGAAGGAAATGGTTGCCTATAAACAATAATTCATTAATCTGAAATGTCAGGCTTGACTAATGTATCCAGCTATGATCCAGATCCTATAACATAAGAAAATACTTCATTATGATCACCTGCAGATGCAGAGAGTTTTATGCCAAAATCACAGAATAAGCAGCACTCCCTGGCCACTGAGCCTGAGAGATTTGAAGATCCTATTAACCCTTTGGGAAATGAAAGAGGAAGAGTCATAAAGAAGATCCAGACCACTGCCGCAGGCTCTGGATGCAAACCTGAGAAACCAATTCAAGGGGAGATGAAGACTTTGACAACCCTTCTGACACACCACTTCAAGTTGTCATGCAGTCATTTTCACACAGTCACAAAAACCATGCCATCCATCCCAAATTAGTGAACCCCAACGTTATAGCTGAAAAACCATAAAATCTGTAATACTGGTTTGAGAGCAGGGGTGCCTCCATGAAGAGACATAGTCGAGTCACCCAGGTGATCCACTAGTAAACTACAGTTATGCTCGGATTTATTAACAGTGGAGTCAGAAAGCAATGAAGAAGATATCTGATACATATTTGTACAAAGCTGACAGCAGGAGCCTTGTCTGACCATGAACCCAAGCAAATCAGCTCTGATAGTGGCCCTGAAAGAGTTTAGCATTTGTAACTGCACAGACCTGTATTAGTGATATCCTGTGCAAGTATTATACAGGATGGTTAGTATTTTTTTATATCTCATTGTGAAACATCTGAACATTGATATTTTTGGACACCTTCTAAAGACCATTTTAGTATTTCTCAGAATGTTTTATTTCATTAAGATCTCTTCCTAGCAAACCATATATATTCAGGGGAAGGCACACTTGTTTCTTTCTATGATGTTCCACGCAATGATTTACTTCATGTTAAATCTTTCACTAGTTTTCGTGTTGAATTTGGCATACTCTGAAACATGCAAAGGTTACAGCAGAATTGTGAGTGTTAGTGAAAGGATCCCTTTACCTGAAGGTGGTGTCAGAGAGACCAGCCAGGATGGTTGTCTAAGCCCAAAGATCTTGGCAGGGCCTGTAGAAACTTAGCTAAGAAATAATGTTCTCAGAGAGATAGAGAGGAAAAAATGAGAAAGAAACATGATTGAGCAGAAACAAAAAGATAAACAGATTGCTGATTTTAAAGTTGCCAATGAAGAGGCACTTCTGTGCATTTTGTTTGAAAAGATAAACACAGCAGGCCAGGGTGTGAGCACACTGAATCAAATAGTAAAACAACAGACAGAAATGGAATGACTACAAGGAAAGCAGCAAGATATGGAGCAGCAATTAAAGCTGAGCTGTAGGAGGAGAAATACAATTTACAACAACTGAATAATAAAATGGCAGGAAGAAAATATGGACGGTCTTAAAAAGTTCTCAAGAAGGAATAACATCAGAACAACTGGAATGCAAGAGAGGATGAATGACAGTGAACAAGAGCAATTTGCAAGGCAGCTCTTACAGGAGAGGTTTGTGCTACCAGGAAATCAACTGACACTATTAGAGAGGATGCACAAGCTGTGATAATGGAAAGCAGTGGCAGAAAGAAGACCCCAGGCACATTTTGACATACTTCCACTACTTTTTTGTAAAAAAAAAAAAAAAAAAAAAAAAAAACTGCTTGAGGATTACTCAGAAACACTGTGTAGATGGAATGTTATGCAGGAGGAATTAAATGAGCTTAAGAGTGAATTAATCAGCAGCACAATTGAAATACCCTGCAAATCTGGATGTACAACATGAAGGGAAATGGTTCAGACAAGACAACATGGTGAATGTTCAAATGTTTAAAGTAAATCATCAGAGAATCCTGCTATGATATGCACTGCTATGATGGCTTAGTGTTAAACTACTGTGACTGTAGTGTACAGGGTCTTGGGTTCAAGACTTGCAGAGGCTGTTTATTTAGGGGTGGGAGGTTGCAGAATGATTAAGGTGTTTGCCTTACAAACACAAGGTGCAGGGCTTGATTCTCACATAGGATAGTTGGCTAGGCTTAAAATGGCCCACAAGGGCAGTTAGCCTATTACTAATCTATGAACCTATGAACCTAAATAGCACAGGCAGTAAATATCTGAATCATCTGAGTGATGAGGACTGGAAGACCATTTATAGATGTTAGATAAGATGCAGAGATGTTTGGTGGGCATCCTGTGTCAGATGATAAAGCCCCCTCAAGGAAGAAGACAAAGCCAGAAGGTTTAGTGAGGCTACATGATAGTAGGAGAAAAAAGTTGAAAATAAACAAATCACAAAGGCAGCTACAAGGAGATGGAAAAAATACAAGATAGTGTAGTGGAAACAAGTGAGACATACAAAGGGAATGAAGAGTGAGAAGCCTCTCTCGAGGAAGATTTAGACAAGTAAAGAGGAAAAAACAAGCAGAAACAGACAAGGGAGAGCTCTAACAGAATGGGAGCACAAGATGCTGGACGTTTCTGGTGACTTAGCAGCAAACTGCTGGACAAGTGATGGACGAAACAAGCTCAATGGAAGGACTTGTGATGGCTTACAGAATCAAAGAGGTGGAAGGCAGAAGTATAGAAGGAATGAAAGACGACAGAAAAAGACAAGCAATAAATAAGTGGAAGGAATGGGCACTGAAAATCAGGTAATAGGTGGCAGGGGAGGCAGGCTTAATTAAAATAAACAGGTCCTTAGCTTGCAAAATGCTACCCAGGGAACAGAGCACCAGACTTTACAAATCATGGGAGAAACAAAAGACATTCCCTTGGTGGGGTGAGTAATTCAGTAAAAGGGGGCATAAGTGCAAGCCTCCAAGTTAAGTGCAATATTTTTCTTAACTACTTAATGATGTACAATAGACTGCAGTATACATAAGTTTAATATGTATGTCATAGAAGAAATAAGTAATTATTGCTAGTATAACAAAGTGGAGGCATGAAAATGAATGAATAGGGTGAAGCAGTGGAAAAGCAAGTTAACGTTTTCACTCTAGTAAAAATAATTTCGATGGACAGTGTTAAGTAGGCACTGTTGTTCTGAGGATCTCTGTTTTTCTGTATGTTTCATGTACAGTGTGGAAGATTTTTCTTCATTCATTGAAGTTAATTTAACAAATGAGCTGAGTTTACATAATTATTTTATGTGGATTAGGGATTTGGAGGGTTTTTTGTTTGTGTTTTGAACTTGTAGTAGATACATTTTTACTCTGGGGTTTGGTGAATAACACAAATGGAATAATGTTGTCTCCCTTCATGCTGTACCACAAACCAGCTCAGCACAGTTTAGTAATAAACTGACCAGCCCTTTAGAAAGAAAACTGCAAGTGTTAACAAGCCTAACCAATAGGCACTTACTAAAATGTGCAAACTGCAGGTACTTCCTTGCATGTGGGAGGGTAGCTTTGCAGGAATTAGAGGAGAGCAACTACTGTGGCTAGGAAGCACTGCCAAAAGCATGCCTTGAATGTTGTTCCAGCAATGCAGAGGAATAAAGCCCTGACTGTGACACCAAAGACCTAAGTTCAGTTAGCAGCACAGGCTCCCAATGGAATTGGTGAGGGGGAGGAAAAGGATGTAGAGGGATGGGGAGGCAATTGTCCAAACATTAGATTCTCATGAGGTAACCAGCAAATCACCATGACATATGTCTAAGTAGGAAGCAACAGCAATGACATATTTCTTTAGTGAAACATAGCTACCTTTCATTCATCAGGTAAATCCAAACTCATTAAGTAACACAGCAGTGGCACACTCACAGTATAGCCCTAAAGAATATTCATAAAACCTGTTCTTCTGCACTTCAAAGTCTGCTAGTTTAATGAGCACTTGTGCCGCTGACAACTAAACATTCTACAAATAATGATGGCTAATATCTTCTGAAAACAAACATTTGATTAGATATGAGTATAAATGTCTAACATACAGCGCAAGCTGTCTGTACAGAACTCAGCATAGCCACAAGTAACATTGCATGCATCACTTATTATATGTGTAACTTCTGCCTGTTACATAGTGAATGTCATGGCTCATATTTGTGGACTAGATGACCCGTCTTTACCTATACATCCATGTATTGCACTTGAGCCTGCTACAGGGGCTGCTGTGCTGCTAACAGCTGGCCTCTGCTGCTATCATCACTGGTGGTACAAATCAAAGTGGGAACTACATTGCTATGATTGGTGACTGGCTACATCAGTTTCACTCCATACTGATGCATGATGAAGTTGTGCACAGTCTAGCAGGCAGTAAATATTCTGCATGCAGTAACAGGTTCATAGAGAAAGCACCCTCCCAACCCATCCAGGCTATGTAAACAAGCTTTCAGCAAGCCAAACACTAACTCAGTCTATCTGTGTCTGGGACAGAATGACAGGCAACTCAGCAGCTTACTGATAATTACCGACTGGCGTCATTAGCCAAGGTTTGAGTAGCCTGCAACACCTGGAAAACAAAAAAGGGAGGGGACACATAAGATAACCAGGGGTAATTACTACCTGTGCCACTCTATACATACATAACTATACTTAGCCACATTGCAATGCTTGCACTTACCAAACAGATGACTGTGAGGAATCCTACAATGCAGAAAGTGATGGTACAGTAAACATGTGCATGAAATGTGCAAATCATGAACAGAGTCAGTATGCTGGGCTGGCATGATGGTGATATATGCTGATGCATCCCACTCTACTCTGCAGGTGATAAAATTGTAGCCTTTCCTGTTCCAGTACTGACCCCCCCCCCCCCGTGGCCTAAATGTGTACTGTCTATCTCACCAAGCACCTCAGGAAAGCATGCCATTCTGTAAAAGTCATGCATGGTACAGTCTTGGTCCTGTGGTGACACTGGGAGATACATACCCTGACCCACATGTGCCAAGAGTATGTCAAGGAGCTGCTGATGTATCCTGAAGGCAGAATCCTGAGATATAACCAATGAGCCCCCAGTTTGTCTCAAGAAGGTCCCCATGGCAAGTATAGAGAGGGCTATACATATCTTGGTATCCACTGGTATAGGAAAGCAACGTATTCTTTTGCTTGTATGTAATGCAAACACATCCAAGTCCAGTCCACTCTACACCTGTCAAAAATTGCCTTCTTAGCAAAGCTGAGATGAGTAATCCTTTGCTTATACGTTCTTTTCCTAGGCCAGAACACAACACTATACACACTTAGGTTTTTAAACAACTAAAACAAGCAACTCACAGTGGGATACCATTAGACTGGCAGCTAAATGATGGATTGCAAACTGGATAGAAAAGGCATAGATATGCTTTTTATAATTCCTCAGTGCACAATGCATGTGTGCATCAAAAATCAACAATATATCTCATATAGGTAGGAGCACCTTATTTGCACAAGATGATCACAAATTTTTCAACATTCCTCACTTACATCTCATTATTCCCTCATTTACATACAGCAAGAGGCTCTCCTGTGGTTGTGTGGGTTTCCTCCAGGTGCTCCGGTTTCCTCCCACATCCCATAGACATGCTGTCATGGATTGGACACTCCAAATTGGCCCTAGGTGTGAGTGCGTACATGTGTGCCTTCTGTGGAAGGCTGGCAACTCAACACCGTAAAACTCCACTGCCAATGATCAGCGGACAGGTGATCCGCTGTGGCGACCCCTAACCGGGAAAAGCCAAAACAAGAAGAAGAAGAAGATTCCCTCATTTACATATGCTTTTCTCAACCTGGTTCTGACATCTGCAGTTAAGTGCAGTTCCCGTTTACCTACTGCCTCTGAATTGCTCCGTAGCTGAGCTTGATTGCGGCTCAAGGATATACTCCAATTTTCTGCATGGAATTGAGGTGTCATGTCAGTTGTCACCATCTCTCTCAGTTCAGTATTTCTTTCTTGCCTTCCTCAACAGCCATGCCTGATTGTCTCATGTTTTCTCTCACACAGTCTGGCACTCTATTTGTTGGATGTGGGCTTCTGCTCTGGTGTCGCAGTTTCTGTCCCACCATGCACATTTTGCCATCCATCTCAGGCACTTCATCTCTATCACCTCTAGCCTTCTCCATTGCTCTGCCTTCACTGTCCAGGTTACTGTACCATATGGTAGCACCGGTCACACCACTGTTTTGTACATTTTAATTTTCATCTTATTTGGCATTCTTCTATCATGTATTATCATTGACACTCTGTGACATTTGGCTGCAGCCCTACTAATTCTAGCTTTGACCTCCTCATTCACCACCCCTTAAAGGTATATAAAGCAGTTAGTTTGGTCTGCAATTTTTCCTTCGATCACAATTCTCAGCTTCTGATTTCCGCCATTTACTGCCATCACAATTGTCTTATATGCACTCACTTTCATTCCACGTGTCTTCAGGTTTGCATTCCATTCCCTATCCTTTGCTGAAGTTCTTATTCATGGTCTGCCTGTAACAGCACAGCATCAGCACACATAAATTTTGTTGATCTGTCCTCTTTGACCTGTTTGCTAATGTAGTCCATTAGCGGTATGAACATCAGTGGGCTAACAGCTGAACTCTGATGCACACCCACTTGTACTGGGAACACATTTGTGAGTGGAATAAGAGCACTGTTGTACTTGTGTCATTGGGTAGTTATACAAAGCCTGCAAGAAGTCTACCAATGTTTCTGTGACTTTCAATCATCTCAGCCCAAATCAGCTTTCTTGGGACTTTGCCATATGCTTTCTCCAAGTCTAGGAATACCCAGATGGAGTTTTTCATCATTTCTAGTGCATTATCTCAACTATCAGATTCACTGCAAGCATAGAGTCAGTTGTGCTGCATCCTGATCTGCATTTGAACTGCCCCTCTTACTTTCTAACACTGTGTATTCAATTATCAATCATCCTGTCCTTGCAGTGGGTCAAAAGTTTGATATCTCCTTATTGCCCACTGTTCTTAGGTTCATATGTTGGTACTAGGCTATCGGCCCTAGGGCCTATGCAAGCCTAGACATAACAATTCCCTGGATATTTCTTCCCACAATATTTACTTCTCCAGGCCCCTGCCTAGCAGGGCAACTGACATGATCCCCAGGGTGAATTTCATATCTCCCATCCAATCATCAAGATTCCTTTTGAAGAGGGCCAATGAGGTGCTCTGCTTGATATGTATGGGCAGTCTATTCCAGAGTATGGGGAGTCTCTGGGCCTCTCTCTCTCAGTTGTGAATGTCCTCTTTGTTCTTGTACACTAGCACTAGTATGCTTATTCTTTAACCATGTAGGATACACCTTTCTCTCCAAACTGCTATATCCTTATATCGTTACCTTAATTTCTTCCATGCTTATTACAGCAGTAAATTCCTAACTTACCCCCTCTATTTCTGTACGTCAGCACTATCGCAGCAGATGCTGACCTCTTGTCACATATAATGCATTTCTGTGCAATTATAACCAAAAAAGATAACTGATGTGTCTGATAAATCTTCTGGGATCCTCAGTGTGCAAACTCCTCAGTGTGTTTAACACTTGAAAGCCATACCTATTATAAATATAATATGTATCATCAGTGGGGTTGTATTGATGGATAAGGAACATTATATCAATGGGATGAGAACTATGTTGTCTGATGATACACATTATACACATATAGAACAGAGTATGATTAGAATTATTGTTTATAAGATTCAACATAATTTAGAAGATTTATATAAAGCCAACATTATTGATTCAGAACTATATGAATATATGTGTATAGAGTTTCCCTTGATACCAATTCTCCATGGACTCCCCAAAATACATAAAAATATGGAAAACCCCCCATTTAGACCTATTGTGGCAGGTAGAGGGTGGTCAACCGAACCGCTGTCGATCTATGTAGAGAACCAACTTAGACCATTAGTGGAAAAGAATATTTACATACTAAGGGATACCAAACAGTTTTTATTGGATCTAAATGAGTTTATGGGGAATGTGTCAACAACAACTGAGTACACTTTTGTTTCCCTAGATGTGCAATCCCTTTTTACTGTGATTCCTAACACAGAGGGTATAATAATGTTGAGTAATTATTTAAAACGCAATTCACAGATGTCAGCCAGTAAGATTGAGCTCTTAATGTTCTTTTTGGAGATGATCTTGGAATCTAATGTTTTTTATTTTGAAGGTGATTTCTATCTACAGAAGGATGGCGTGGCTATGGGCACCTCGTGCCAATAGCTACGCCAACCTATATATGGCTGAATGGGAACATGTCCAATTGTTTACCAAGCAATTCTTTAAGAAATATGTACCGTTTTATAGACGTTTCGTGGACGACTTGTTTCTGATTTGGACAGGTACGTCCAGCGAATTGACCCTATTTGTAGAGGAAATGAACTCTAGCAATGAATACCTTAAGTTTACTTATGAGTCCTCCGGAACTAAACTACCATTCTTAGACATTTATGTAGAAAGGTTACCTAATGGAATGGTTAACACGGGGGTATTTAGGAAGAAATGTCATAAGAATTCATTATTACACAGGACAAGTATGCATCCAGGATATGTCTATCAAAATATAGTGAAAGGACAAGCGATCCGAATATCTAGATATAATCCCACTGTGATGGGTTATGAACAAGAACTTAGTGAATTAGGCGATAGATTTTTATCTAGGGGCTATTCTGTTAATGAAATTTCTAAAGGATTTTCAGATATGTTTATACTTAGAGAGAATAGAGCTGCACCCTATTTTAGTGATAGATATTTATGTGATGAGAGAATGTCTCAGGAGACTTTGAAAGGAAGCACTGAAAGGATAATGGATAGAGGGATGGCATGCTCTATATTCTATACTAGTGACGTGGGGAATATAAAAGATATCATTAGAGGATACTGGGATGTTTTAACTGTAGACCATACACTCAAAGGTATTGTTGGGGAAGCACCTAAGTTCATCTATAAAAATAAGAAGAACTTAAAAAGATTATTATGCTACCCCAGAGAACAGATGAGTGATGATAATGTAGAATTATATGGAACAGTAAAGTGTAATAAATGCAATTTTTGTAATTTTATTGATATAGACAATGTATTCATACATCCAATAACTCTAAGAGAATATGAATTTAAAGCAAGAGGGACTTGCTTAACATCCAATGTTGTTTATCTGGCCTCCTGTAAGGAATGCCAAGCGTTTTATATTGGTAAAACAAACAGGATGTTGAGGGATAGAATACGTGAACATGTCTATAATATTAGGATTGGTTTGAAAACAAATGCTTTGGCAAGACATGTTATGGATAGAGGGGATAAACATGTTTTTAAATTTTTAATCGTGGAGCAAATCACACCAGGACCGAGAGGCGGCGACATCAGGACCTATACCGAAACAAGAGAAGCGAATTGGATTATTAGATTGAGGTCTGATGTCCCACCTGGTCTGAATGGTGTGGTTCCAGTTAAACCATTTTTGAAAACAAAAAGACTACACAGATGAGCTGAAATTGATAATTTTATGTGCAGCATTTATAGTATGTGTAGCACTTATAGTATGTTTATTTTAGTTATATTATAATGACCATAGAGATTTTTAACTGTGTTTATAATTTAGTAATTCAATAATGATGTTTTTACTGTTTTCATTTACAATGTATCTTTAAGAATGAATGATCTTCCCACCTAAATGCTGTATATAAACTGTCTATCAATTAATTAAATATGAAGGTCTGAAGAAGCCACATCGGTGAAAGCGCTAACCTGTTTTGAATTGGTCTTAAATAAATACTTTAATCTTTTGTATTACTGGAGACTGTGCCTGGTGAATACGTATAGACTGTGCATATGCTGGACTTATTGTTGAATTTATTGTCGGTACTTGGTTTGCTATCTCTGATTTTATTCATTTTACTGACTGATTGGGTTTCCTGCAGAGAAGCATTTGCCCCGTTGAGGCACTTATTGGATTACTTTCATGTGTCTTCTTTTCTGTTTGCAAAGGTTATGTACATTTGGAATGTGTTTTCTCTTACATTGTGTGTATGTCTATATTCTTCAATCACCTTATCATATGTTTGTGCAGTTTCTATAGCCTCTTACTTCATAATCAGCCCACATGGTGGCTGAAAATAGCATGCTACAGAATTAAATGAATACTTAAATGAAAGCACAATACATAAATTGCTTAAATAAAAATATCTTAATGAGTGCACATGGAAATGGGCATATCACTTTGCTATTAGAAAAAAATGCGCTTTAAAGAGTACATATATTTCCTTGGACAGAGTTTAGAATCTAATTTACTGAGATAATTTCTGTAAGACTGTACATTTCTCTTGAACAAAGTTATGAACTTACCTGCAGAGCAAATAACTCCAACCACAGCTGAGGAAATGCTGGATTTTGAAGATGAAGTGTCGATATAGCAGTAAGACAGGGAAGACTCAGTTCCGTTACACTGAACATTTCCAAGCCAGGTTGAATTAGGTGGTGCACCAAACCTGGAGTCAGTCACAGCTGCTAGTGCCATCCCACATCCTTGTGACTGGCAGACCACCTTAGCATCATTTATATCCCATCCATCAAATGAAACAGGCATCCATGTGTTGTTATAATAAGCCTCAACTCTCCCAGAGCAGCTGCTTGTTCCATTCACAATCCGGACACTGAAGTAACCTTTCAAAAGTAAAAAAAAAAAAAAAAAAAAAATTCAGTCTTGGCAATATGCAGTATTGTGCAATATTGCACAGACATCATTATAGAAGGCAAAATGAAAAGCATGTGCTACATGATATACAGTGCTTTCAGATGGAAATAAAAGCTTGAAACGCTGTTTCCATGTGGACAATACTGTATTCACAGGAATATAAGCAAATCATTCATTAAGTATTATACTAAGCATGGCTACTAGCAGATATGTCTATAATGATAAGAAAATATGGGGAAGCATTTACATTTCAATGATGCAGAAAATTATAAAAGTGAAATTTCCTTTGAGATTGCTTGTAAATTCCTAGTATGTGGTGTTTTTACATATTGAACTGTTAAAAATTATAACAAACTCCACTTGTGACATTACTGTATATAATTAATTTTATGTCAGTAGAAATTGTCACTATCACTATGGATTTGCTAGCAAATGACATGTCATTTATGCCCTCAAAGAAAGCTAGATTAGTTAATTTCTTAATAGACTTGAAAAAATATACCAGGAAATGGAACTTTAAATTACGTTTAAAGAACTAACCCCGTCATGAATGATTTTAAAATTTCTACTACCTTTAACCCTCCATTCCCCCCAGCATTACAAATGTATGAAAGAATATGTGAGATTGTCCATAGACATTTATTAAATAGAAGAAGTGTTTCTAGTGTATCAAACATGTCACATTTGGAAACAGAGAAACTGGAAACCGTAAAAAGTCTGGGACTACATATTATGAAAGCAGACATAGGGGGTGGGATGGTGATTATGGACATGAAGGAATACAATGCAAAAATGTTCGACATTTTGATGAATGAAGCATACCAACATGTTTCCTTAAATGAGCTAAACCAGGCTTATCAAAAAATTAGGGTGCAGATTAAGGATATGTTTATAGATGGCAGGCTATCAATTGATGAATATAATTACCTTAACATGCCCTCTCCCATCATTCCAACTATTTTTGGGATCCCTACGATCCACAAAAATATTGAAAATCCAACTATGCAGCCAATTGTTGGTGGGAGAGGGTCGATAACAAGTGCCTGTGCAAAATTAGTAACAATAGTTTAAAAGAATTATTGAAGAATGAGGAGCAAATCTGCAGGGACACTTGGGACTTTTTGGAAAAAAAAACAAAGCAGAAGTGGAGACCGAAGACTTCTTAATCACGGTCAATGGAAAAGACTTAGATATGGTCACATGAGGTGGGAATATTATGGTCCTTGGAATTTTTGCATGAAAAGCAGGTCCCACAGGACAGAGTAAATTTATTAGAGGAACTACTTGAACTTGTTCTGAAAAATAATTTTATATACTTTCAGAGGGAAAATTTCCATCAAAATAATGGGGTAGCTATTGGCTCGAACGGTGGTTCATTAGTTGCTAACATATTTATTGCACATTAAGAGAAGGAATACATAACCAATTGTGCATACAAAAATTCTTATAGGTTCTACACCTGATACTTGGATGATTTGTTTTTTTTGTATGGAAAGATACCAAAACTAGATAAGGATATTTTATTATCTATATTAACAATAGTACCTACTTTCTGGTGTTTACACAACAAAGTGAAAAGACATCTATACCATACTTGAATATACTGTTAGAGAAAGATACTGGCAACCATACATATACGTCAAAAATATATAGGACACTCACTTATTCAAGTACATGATTACATTTTACACGTGGGCATCCACAAAAACAAAAGAAGGCTGTCATAAAGGGGCAGTTTGATATCTCCTTATTGCCCGCAGTTGTGAATGTCCTCTTTGTTCTTGTACACTAGCACTAGTATGCTTATTCTTTAACCATGTAGGATACACCTTTCTCTCCAAACTGCTATATCCTTATATCGTTACCTTAATTTTTTCCATGCTTATTACAGCAGTAAATTCCTAACTTACCCCCTCTATTTCTGTACGTCAGCACTATCACAGGAGATGCTGACCTCTTGTTACATATAATGCATTTCTGTGCAATTATAACCAAAAAAGATAACTGATGTGTCTGATAAATCTTCTGGGATCCTCAGTGTGCAAACTCCTCAGTGTGTTTAACACTTGAAAGCCATACCTTTTATAAATATAACTCCACTCCTTTCCAATAATGTATTGTATCTCAGAAGTCAAGAATATGTGCCCCATATATCCATAACTGCTCTAGGGCAACCCCAACAAAAGTGAGACAGTGAATAGACACTTAAGACGTGATAAAAATAAATATGCAAGAGTTTTCGTGGGCTGATAGGCCATTATATTGCGCATACCTGGTCTGTAAATCCTATCAATATTGTTTCATTTCTTCTTCTTCCAAACTCCTTCCTATTTTTCCTTCCACATGATCTGAAAGTATGAAGGACTAAATCTACAAGAGCTGTAAAACCTCTTATGAGCCTTAACAACAAACTATGACAGTTTTGCCAATATAATAATTTCCAAAGGACACTGTCATCTCACTGGAATTTTTACAATCAATACCAATAAAGGTGCTGTATATCTGAAATGTGTCTTCTTTTCTATTAGCAAAGGTTATGTACATTTGGAATGTGTTTTCTCTTACATTGTGTGTATGTATATATTCTTCAATCACTGTATCATATGTTTGTGCAGTTTCTGTATCCTCTTACTTCATAATCAGCCCACATGGCGGCTGAAAATGGCATCCTACAGAATTAAATGAATACTTAAATGAAAGCACAATATGCAAATTGCTTAAATAAAAATATCTTAATGAGTGCACATGGAAATGGGCATATCACTTTACTATTATAAAAAATTGTGCTTTAAAGAATACATACATTTCCTTGGACAGAGTTTAGAATCTAATTTACTGAGATGATTTCTATAAGACTGTTCACTTCTGTTGAACAAAGTTATGAACTTACCTGCAGAGCAAATAACTCCAACCACAGCTGAGGAAATGCTGGATTTTGAAGATGAAGTGTCGATATAGCAGTAAGACAGGGAAGACTCAGTTCCGTTACACTGAACATTTCCAAGCCAGGTTGAATTAGGTGGTGCACCAAACCTGGAGTCAGTCACAGCTGCTAGTGCCTTCCCACATCCTTGTGACTGGCAGATCACCTTAGCATCATTTATATCCCATCCATCAAATGAAACAGGCATCCATGTGTTGTTATAATAAGCCTCAACTCTGCCAGAGCAGCTGCTTGTTCCATTCACAATCCGGACATTGAAGTAACCTTTCAAAAGTAAAAAAAAAAAAAAAAAAAAAAAAAAAAATCAGTCTTGGCAATATGCAGTATTGAGCAATATTGCACAGACATCATTATAGAAGGTAAAATTAAAAGCATGTGCTACATGACATACACTGCTTTCAGATGGAAATAAAAACTTGAAAAGCTGTTTCCATTTAGACAATACTGCATTCACAGGAATATAAGCAAATCATTCATTAAGTGTATCTATACTAAGCATGGCTACTAGCAGATATGTCTATAATGATTATAAGAAAATGTGGGAAAGAATTTACATTTCAATGATGCAGAACATTATAAGATGATAAAAGTGAAATTTCCTTTGAGATTGCTTGTAAATTCCTAGTATGTGGTGTTTTTACATGATGAACTGTTAAAATTTATAACAAACTCCACTTGTGACATTACAGTATATAATTAATTTTATGTGAGTAGAAATGTTATGTCAGTAGCAAAGGACATGTCTTTTGTGCCCTCAAAGAAAGCTAGATTAGCTAATTTCTTAATGGACTTGAAAAAATATACCAGGAAATAGAACTTTAAATTATGCTTAAAGAACTAACCCCTGTCATGAATGATTTCAAAATGCCTACTACCTTTAACCCTCCATTCCTCCCAGCATTACAAATGTATGAAAGAATATGTGAGATTGACCGTAGAATTTATTACATGGAATAAATGTTTCTAGTGTATTAAACATGTCACATGTAGAAACAGAGAAACTGGAAACCTTAAAAAGTGTGGGACTACATATTATGAAACCAGACACAGGGGGTGGTGTGGTGATTATGAACATGAAGTACCAGGAAATGGAACTTTAAATTATGTTTAAAGAACTAACCCATCATGAATGATTTTAAAATTTCTAGTACCTTTAACCCTCCACTCCTTTCAGCATTACAACTGTATGAAAGAATATGTGAGATTGTCCGTAGAAGTTTATTAAATAGAAGAAATGTTTCTAGTGTATCAAACATGTCACATGTGGAAACAGAGAAACTGGAACCCTTAAGTCTGGGACTGCATATTATGAAACCAGACATAGGGGGTGGGATGGTGATTATAGACATGAAGGAATACAATGCAAAAATGTTCGACATTTTGATGAATGAAGCATACCAACATGTTTCCTTAAATGAGCTAAACCAGGCTTATCAAAAAATTAGGGTGCAGATTAAGGATACGTTTATAGATGGCAGGCTATCAATTAATGAATATAATTACCTTAACATGCCCTCTCCCATCATTCCAACTATTTTTGGGATCCCTACGATCCACAAAAATATTGAAAATCCACCTATGCAGCCAATTGTTGGTGGGAGAGGGTCGATAACAAGTGCTGTGCAAAATTAGAAACAAGAGTTTAAAAGAATTATTGAAGAATGAGGAGCAAATCTGCAGGGATGCTTGGGACTTTTTGGAAAAAATGAACAAAGTAGAAGTGGAGACCGAAGACTTCTTAGTCACGGTCAATGGAAAAGACTTAGATATGGTCACATGAGGTGGGAATATTATGGTCCATGGAATTTTTGCATGAAAAGTAGGTCCCACTGGACAGAGTAAATTTATTAGAGGAACTACTTGAACTTGTTATATACTTTGAGGGGGAAAATTTCCATCAAAATAATGGGGTGGCTATTGGCTTGAACAGTGGTTCATTAGTTGCTAACATAGTTATTGCACATTGAGAGAAGGAATACATAACCAGTTGTGCATACACTAACTCTCTCCTGATAGCCCACCTCAACATTCGTAGCATTAACAATAACATTTCACAACTTCATGCACTCCTAGAAGTGCACTCATTTGCTATCCTCTGTATTACAGAAACTTGGTTAAAGCCCTCAACTTATGACCATGAAATTACCCTTCCTGGATACAACATACTGAGATGTGACTGCAAAGCCAAAAGGGGTGGGGGTGTAGCCATTCTCTATAAAACAGAACTTCAGGTCACATCCTTCAATGTGCTCCTACCCTTAGATACTAATGCAGAAACCCTCACTGCCAAACTTCAAATTAACAACTGTAAATCTATTTACTTAATTTGCTCCTATCTTCCCCCTGGAAATAATATCAATATTCTTGAAAACATCCTTAATTGCCTCTCTACTCACCTAGCTCAGGAAACCATAGTGCTAGGTAACTTGAATATAGATTGGGCCACCTGTAACTCCCCTAATTCTATCACCTACATAAATCTGTATGGCTTTTCCCGAATAATAACCACCCCTACTAGAATTCACAAACCAGGCAGTAAAGAAACCATCCTAGACTGGATCCTTATCAACAGCCATCCTGACAAATATAAACCAGGTACCTTTCCAGATGATATTAGTGACCACGCTCTAGCCTACATAATTAAACAAAAAAACCCATAGGCCCAACTCAAATAACTTCAAAACCTCACGCTCTAAAAAACACCTTTTTCCATAGAGCTTCCAGAATGAACTTAAGGCATGTAAATGGTCACTACTACACCATCTTCAACTTGATGAAGTGGTGACCTACTTTAATACAAAATTCCTACAAATCCTAGAATACCATTCCCCCTCTCACTCTACCCATATAAGAACCAAAATTGCACATTGGCTCACTAAAAAAAACAGGCAAAATATCCTTATACGTAACAAAATTCTGGGTGAAATGGAGATCCTCCAAAAACCCATCAGACCACCTTTACTTTAAACAGCTAAGAAATGCCACCAAAAAAGAAATTCTGCTAGATAAAAAAACTATTATCTTCACCTCCAACAAACCCACCAGCAAAAAACACAAAAATTGTGGTCAGGCATTAACAAACTACTTAAGCCAGGGCACTCTAAAACTCCTGCCCCATCAGGTATCTCCCATATCAACCCTAAGCAAACTGCTGATGCCTTTAACGACTACTTCACTGAAACCATTCAAACTCTAGCTAAAACAATACCACCTGTTAGCACTGACCCATTAATCACCACAAACAGCCCAGATCCCTCCTTTCATATACAACCTGTACCTACATCCCTTTTCTGCACCCTCCTTCAAAAACTCAAACCATGCACCCCTTCAGCTGATGGTCTACCAACCGAATACCTGCAAATAGCAGCGAAACCCATTGCCTATCCCATTTCCATCCTTATAAATAGAACAATTACAGAAAGCACAATCCCTTCCATCTGGAAAGTCTCCCATATCATCCCTCTAAATAAGGGTGGTACTTGTACTGCGATTTCTAACTTCTGCCCAATTGCCTTACACTCTCCAATAGCCAAACTAATGGAAAAATGTATCCACCAACAACTACTTGACCACCTTCTCCATAATAACTTACTTGCTGTCAGCATGGTTTCAGGCCATTTCATAGTACCACCACTGCCCTGCTATCCTTTTCTGACTGTATAAACAAACATTGTAACAAAAACTCTCTTTCTTCTGCTCTATTTATTGACCTTTCAAAAGCTTTCGACATGGTTAACCATCACCTACTGATGGACATATTAAAAGCCATATCCCTTGACCCACAGGCATTCCTTTGGTTTAAATCCCATCTAGAAAACAGACAGCAAGCAGTATTCTGGGCTAATAACCTATCTCTGCACCTCCCTGTTAACATTGGAGTACTTCAGGGCTCTATTTTACGCACTCTCCTCTTCTCAGTTTTTATTAATGATTTAAATACCAAAATTCCACAAGCCACCTGTATACAATATGCATATGATTCTACTTTAATATATTCAGCTGAGTCCCTTACCTATCTCCAGACCCTCACCCAAACAGTATTTAATCTTGTTGAAAACTGGTTCATGCAACATTGCCTCCTTCTTAACCCCCAAAAAACAAAATTATTGCTTTTTGCTCCTACTCAAAAGTCTGCACAATTTCACTTCACAGTAACCTCCAACAATGGAACTATCATAAATCCAGACACTACAACCCGACTCCTAGGGATTACAATAGACCACAACCTTAGCTATGATGATCATATTAATACTACTATAAAATCTGTCAACAGAAAACTTGGCTCCCTTTATAGAATCAAACCCTTCCTTACACCAGACGCTAGAACTACTATATCCCAGACCCACCTTATCTCTACCCTGTTCTACGCTTCTGCCATTTATACCAATCTATCTAAAAGCAACCTTAGCAAACTTGCAACCAGCTATAACAACATTGCCAGATTTGCCATTGGTACCCCTTTCGGAACCCACCACTGTCTCAACCTAAATCAACTAGGATGGTTAGAACTGCAGAGCCATCTACTTTATCAACAATACACCATCACCCAAAAGATCCTTTACCACCCCAAGAATACCCCAATTCTCACTAATCTGATTACCCCATATAAAAATCTGCCAACACTATGCTCAGCTAATAAGCTTCTAGTTTCCACTATTAAATTAAACAACCAGGCAGGGGAGTCACTATTCACTAACACAGTGGGAAAAACCTGGAACCTGCTTCCAAAGGAACTCATATCTCTTTCTTCCACACTGATTTTCAAAAAATACCTTAAAGAATACCTTACTACATACTGGCTATGTTCCTGCTCTACCATGACTAATATCTAAATCCCCATCTCACTCTCCCTAGACTTTTCTGCTCTGTTGTTCTTTTATGTTTACCTGGGTTAACCAGTAACCTTGCCTGTGACAAGTATTTAACAAGATTTCCTTCCTAATACTCTAATAGAGTTTTCTTATTCTAAATATGCTGTCCTCCACTGTACTAGATATAAATTATAATGCCTATATATCTGTAAAAAAATGTCTGTACATCTGTAAAAAAAAAAAAAAAAAAAAAAAAAATTGTACTTTTTATTTTTGTTTGCTATTAGATGTAATTATATGATATGTCACTGCCTATGCTTGGAGTTTTTCTCCCCAGGCCTCTACTGAAAATGGACATATATCTAGTTAAACTAGCCCAGTCAACAAATGTAAAATAAATAAATAAATAAACACAAAAGTTCTTATAGGTTCTACACCCGATACTTGGATGATTTGTTTTTTGTATGGAATGATACCAAAACTAGATAAGGTTATTTTATTATATATATTAACAATAGTACCTACTTTATGGTGCTTACACAACAAAGCGACAAGACATCTATACCATACTTGAATATACTGTTAGAGAAAGATACTGGCAACCATACATATACGTCAAAAATATATAGGACACTCACTTATTCAAATATATGATAACATTTCCACAAAAACAAAAGAAGGCTGTCATAAAGGGGCAGTTTGTTAGAGCAGCAATGTTGTTGTGACTTTCAGCTTTTCCCGGTTAGGGGTCACCACAGTGGAACTCCGGTCCGCTAATGATTGGCAGTAGATTTTTACGTGCCGAATTGCCAGCCCTGATGCACAACCTTCAACGAAGGTATGCCTATTCACACATGTCTCCACAGAGAAGACGCTCTAGCTGGGAATCGAACAGGACAACATCTTACTGTGAGGCAACAATGCTACCGCAGCACCACCACCGCGGACCTGTTAGAGCAGCAATAATGATGACAAAACACCAAGACATCTTGGTGGAATGTGAACTTATGTTAAATATTTTCTTGCAAAGGGCTACTCACGAACAATGGTAGATGAAATTGTGGAAGAGGTGGTACATAAAAGGGAAACTCACCACTTTAAAACTATCCCATTTATTTATCATTTATTTACTGGGAAAGTCCAACTTGGAATGAAGCCAGTTTTCAGCAAAGCCCCAGGGAAAACCACTCCAGTCACATGTCTTTACAACATGGGAGGAAACCCACATAGTTGCAGGGAGGATGTCCAGACTACACACAGAAGGCACCCCAGCTGAGAATCGAACTGGAGAACCTGTTGCTGTGAGGTGACAATGCAACTGCTGCAGCACTGCATCATCCAACCACTGCACCACTACACCATCCTAACTATTCTATCTTTAAATGGTGGAGAAAACAGTAGGGAACCGCATAAAAATGAAAATGTTCCTTGTCCATTAGTATGGTGACCAACTTTAATATTAAAAGTGGCTTGATTACATGGATACCCGAGAAAAACTGGAACATACTGAAAGATTATGATAACACTTATGAGAAGCTGGGTGAGAAACCATTTATAGTGTACAAAAAAGGAGTTGCATGAAAACTATTTTGGTGAGATCCTTTAAAACACACACTCACTCTACCGTGGTAAAAGGCATGAAAAAATGCTGTTTTTGCAGCTACTGCAGATATTTCATAGTAGGTGAAGAATCTTTAATAAATAGACAAAAATATAAAATGAAAGATTAATTGTACATCAAAAGGAGTTGTATATGGGCCTCTGACAGGTATGTCATTAATTTTATATATGTAAGACTGAGTGCACCCTAAAAGAGTTGATGTATCAAGATATTTATGATATTAAAAGGAACAAGAATACTAATGCTCTAGCCAAACACACAGTGACTGCCCAGGCCATAATTTTTAAATTCAGTATTTTGGAACAGGTTAAACATAGTGGGGAGGATCATGGACCCTGAGACCTAAAGTCAGGGGTCTATTCTGGAAACTACATTTTAATGCCCTATATAGACCTGGTTTAAATCAACACTGCTCTCTTTCATGTTTATTGAAATTAAAAGCTTTAGAAAGCTGGTATGTTTTTAGAGGAGATTATTTTACACAGTTTTAAAATATCTCAACATATATTTATTATGTTACATATTGTGTTATTATGAAACAATTCACTTTGGTAATAATACACTGATAAACATTGGTTGCATGTTACTTTAAATGTTGGAAGGAAAGGTTTCTTAATGGCCATGTGACTAAGGTTCCTTAAGGATCATCTGAACGTCATTTTGAAGGGTTATTTAAGCTACTGATTGTTAGGATGGTTTATCCTGAAGAAGTCCTGAGGGTATATGGGGTGAAAACACCTATTTTAATGTTTTTTTTATTTTAATAAAGTTGGATATAAAGTTTTAAACACCATTTGGTTCTATTTTATGGAACATTACAACGTTGTGGTTGGCCACCAAGCTGCTGACTAGACATCTTTTTTTCTTATTTTTACCCCAAAATATATTTAACTTGTAAGAACTTATTCCAATTATGCTGCAAATTAATGATTTACCACGTAACATACAATTCTATGTTTTCAGTTTTCCCTTAAACGAAATGTTCCTTTGTATGACACATTATTTCTGATTGACCATATCTAAAACTATACATCTTCCATCTCCTTGTCTGCTGTCTTGATTACTGTCAAACAGACCCCTTAAAAATAAAAGTGACTTTCTTACATTATAAGGGCTTGCTATAGCCTTTTTATTTCTGAAAGACAGCAAGTTATTTTTATAAACTGCAAGGCAAGAACAAAATGTATACCACGCATGCTGCTGTGAAATTAACAGAAATATCAGAACCAACTATTCAAGTAAACCATCCTGAAAAAATTTAGTGGTGATGTATCATTAGTTGGTATAAGGGATCCAGGTAGCTTGGCATCTAAAGCTTTCTCAGGTTGCTGAACCATTCCCTTTTACCTATAATCATATACCAGAGGACCTTCCGCTCCAGATCTGTTTTGCTGGGTAGTACAATTAACATTGGTGAAAGAACCCCAGGCTGTTTCGAATTCTTGACAAAATGTTGCGGCATTAATTCCATAAAGTACTTTTTCCATTATTCCAGCCATTATTTTGACTTCTACTTTTTGATGCTACTTAACTTCTTAATACTGCTAGAATTAAAAGAAGGAAAAAAATTATTTCTTCTCGATATCCTTTTTCCCCGTGCATATTTAATGTTCCTGCTTCTTAGTAGCTGACTCGTTAATTGTATTTGCTAAGAATGGAAATATTATTCCACAATAAGATAGGCATACCGAGTTTATTTTGTCTATTTGAGGACTATAGTATGATTAAATGTGATATATGTTAGGTATTTAACCCAAATGGCAACAGGACTGGAAAAACAAGTTAACATTTTTTTTTTCTTTAAAAACAATATGGTCTTTCTCGGGGATAAGAGATACTTCGGAACTGAGACTGCTGACTTTCATGATCTTGGAAGACACTGTAATTATGATTGCATCCATTTCCATAAAATAGAATTATCTAGTATAGTTCCTTAGTTGATATGGAGACTTCGTACACTGTGACTTCCAGGCCATCTTCAGTAAGATCTTCTTCAATGCTTCCGCTAGAGATAGACCATGACAAGTCTTTGGAAGCATTTAATCAGGCTTAACAAAAATTGTCTGAAGCCTCAATCCTCAGGTTTTGTGGGGTGCATAGAGGCCTTTCTATATTAGGTCTTCCAGGATTTCTCCATATGAACCAGCTACACTGTGTCTGGCACCAATACTAAGGAAACTAGTATTGACCTTTGTGATCCTAATGTAGACACGCAGAGGCCTGCTGATGTTCTTGCCTTCAGGTCCAACTTAGTTGTTGACACAGTGACTATTGTTGATGCCTCCTGGGTTTGAACTGTTATCAGTTGGAATGTCAGGCCACTTCTGGGGTTCAACCTACTGGTGCAGAGTTTGCCACCAAGCCTCACATGCCAACGCTGGTCTTAGCATACTTGGGCTTCTGGTTGTCATTGTCCTTGGTGTTAAGCATGGCATATCTCTTGATTTTGACATTATCAATACAAATAATTCCAAATTTGCCTCCTTCAGCATCTTTCCACAGTCAAATACTGGTTCTCACATACAAACTTTATGTATTTCTTTTGGCTAAGCCCATTAATGTCCCAGTTGTCTAGCAGCAGGGCAGTGGGGTCTAGAGTTCAGTCCTGACATCCTGTCACTGTCTGTGTAAAGTGTGCATGCCCTTCCTCTGCCTGAATGGTGTTTCTCTACTTTAACAAACTTCCCAAAACATGTTGGCTAACTGGTTAGTCTAAACTCACCATGTATATTGTATTTACCATCATCCTTGTGGGGTTGGTCATAGCTAAAATGGTCTACGTACTAGTTCATTTACTCAGTTATGGAATGTTAAATTATAAATAATCAAAATTATAACTCCATGTACAAGAGGAAGCAAAGTCACAAACTGAGTCACCCTGACCTTATGTTAATAACGAGAAGTGTGTAGATTCCTTTCCAGATGACCACAAATTTGAGGGAAATCTTAGAACTCATTGAACAAACATGTTATGCTTCACTGATCCGCTGTCCTCCCTACAGAAGATACTGAAGGAGATGTATTCTCACCCTACTTCTTTGGTGGTCACACTACTGGTGAAAATGAAATGATATTCTAAGGAGTAGACATGATGGCAGAAGACCCAGTGTTAGATTCAACTGTTGTATAAACAGTCCTTGAAAGTCTCTAAGAATGTAAGGATCTGCAGAAGATTGCAGAGGTATGGAAACATTTAGGAATTGTGTTTACATATCTTCCTTGGTCTCTGAAGACCAAGAACTACTTATTACTCATGGTTTAGTTTCAGCAAAAATTGCATGATAAAATGTAGCTGTTGCTGGAACATTTGAAAAATGGTTCCTTACAATATAAGGTACTGCCTCAGTTAGCAGGTAGAAGCTACTGTCCCAATTAATCTACCGAACATCAGACATCAAAATGAGAGTATCATAAGTCAGACAATGCCCTTCCATTACTTCAAAACCAGACAAGATTCAACTTGAGCTATTGCAGATACCAGTTTTGATACACACTGACATACCTACCTCAAGTTTACTGATTTTGTTAAAAATACTAAAGTGACCATTTTAAACTCATCCTCTCAGGGTACTAGTCTCTAAAGCACTGAACTGGAAGCCTGCCTGGAGAATATGGAGAAGGAAGGCAAAACCTTTCAACTAGGCTTGATGTTTCTAACTCTGTAACATTGATTTTCCAGGATATAATAGCTGATTAGGGGGTGGCCAGCAGCAGAAGAACCAGAGGCCTGGAGGGAACGCGTTATCAGTATAATTTCCAGACTAGTCATCTTCCCAGAGGTAGGTATAATCAGAAACAGCAGGGAAACTGCAGTCCTCTTTCAAGGGTCAGCAGCAGAATTTCTAAGGCTTTACCCAACTGTCCCATTCTGGAGGCCATTGGGGGCCAGCTGACCTTCCATTTTCCTTCTTGCTTAGCCATCATGCAAAAAAATTGGAATAGGATAATAATAAACAATTCACACTGCCTACCTTGACCTAGCCAATGTATTTGACACAGTACCCTACTTAGGCATTGTTGACAAACTCAGGAGGTTAGTTATAAAACCTTATGTCACCGATGAGTGGCCATCTGGCACATATATAGGACCCAGGAAGTTAAAATTGGGGAGTCCATCTCTACAAAGTGGTTAGTCACAAGCAGAGTCCCTCAGAAGATTGGTCTGGGACCACAGCTTTTTGGTATCCACTTCTCTGAAGTCAAATCTAATGTCAAGGGCCTCTGTCTGACCAAATTTGCAGATGATTGCAAATTAGGGGATTCACAGAATCCTCTATTGACACTAACGTTCTCCAAGAAGGACCATAATAGACAAATAATTTGTGTCAGAGCTATGGACTAAAACTAAATGCCAAGAAATGCATAACAGTATCCTTTGGGAAGTCTTCCACTCTTGGTAACTATCATATCGACAACATACCCCTAAGAGCTGACACAGTAGTTAGTGACTTGGGGAAGCACATAAACAGTAATTTAGCCTTTGACCATCACATGTCTACAGCAGTGAAGAAATCATTTTATGTTGTCCAACTTATAAACAAAGATGAGGCATCTAGGTTCCAGGAAGTCATTGTTCCACTGTATTCAGCATTCATCAGACCTATCATTGAGTATAAAGCCCATTTTGGCATGTCTCTAACCAGGCATATCCAACAACTGGAATGTCCACAGAGGTTCCTCACTGAAAGAATATGAAGGAATAAGAAGGATGTCCTGTCAGACCACCTCAAATTCCTATCCCTGTATTCTGTCTCCTACAGACTGTTGAAGGTAGATCTATGTCTGGCATAAAAGGCATTGTCAGACTCGCACCTTAACAGACCTCCTGCATATCTGGAAAACATACAGCACAAGAATTGCCCATTCTCATGACTTAAACCTTACCTGTGATATAAATATGACCTGCTGGACAGACAAACATGTATTTCTGAGACTACCCCCTCTCTGGAACAGAATCCCCATCCATCTGAAGCAGACTTCCTCCATAACCCAATTCAAATGCAACGTGGACAATTTGATGAGGAACGGGAAATTCATCACTGGTTTGGCACCTATGTCTCTTATGGGCACAGGCAGCCTGTAAATGGTTCATTGCCCATGGTCCTGCCTGTAAATGTTTCATCTCCCAAGCCCCTGCTTACACTTATCAAGGGTACCAGAACTTGTCAAACATGTGGGATGCATGGCTAGGCCTAAAAAGGCCAAGTAGACACCTATGAACCTATATCTAAAGGTCATACATTGCCATTTCTATATTGCCCAAAAGCCACGTATTACATCTATATTTTTTTTTTGTGGAGGGGGAGAGAACAAGGCAGATTAAGATACTATAAGGGATGTCCTTCCCAAGTGCTGTCTCTGTACACAGCAGAGGAGATGGGACTGGTAGGAGTGTCTTAAATCAAATATGATCTCACTGTACTCAGTTTAGTGAGCAAATGAGATGGGCTCAGGAGAAGTGTCCAAAAACAGATTTACAGCAGGGGCGGGCAATTCCAAAGCCACTAAGAGAGCTATAGAGCACAATATTCAATGAAACAAATATCTACAAATATCTAATCTTAAATAAGCAAAGTGCAGAGAAAGTATACTTAAATCAGGTTGTGTGTCCAGTTGATTTTTGCAGGCAAATCTCAGCAGCCAACAGCTCAGAATATGAGCAGAAATGATTCGCAGAAATGAGAACAACACAGATTATAATGCAAACAGAACACCTCAGGCTAAGGGTTAACACAGAATTTCAAAAGCAGTCTAACAACTTTCAATGAACCCAGATGGCTACACTTTTTCACACTTCAGACAACTAACTCTAGAGAGAGTATTGTCAATGTACTGGACTAGTTTGGTAGTTGTAGTAGTGGAGTGGAGTGGCGCTGATTTGTAAAGAGGTTGAACAGGAAAGGGCCAAGGATGGACCCTTGGGGTACACCTACTGTGACAGGGAGTGGGGGGATAGGGAGTCAAGCCATTTGACTGATTGAAAATGGTTGTCTAGATAATTTTTAAACCAGTGTAGGCTGGGGCAGTCAAGGTTGAGATCTGAGAGACAGGTTAGGAGTTTATTGTGGAATATTGTGATCCACACACACCCTAACTAAATATACCAACTCCAAGATTGCACTACAGTGGGGAAAATGGCAAATCCCCAATGATTGTCACGTGCTTTTTTCCCCCTGGGAAAGAAAGTCATTGATGTGGCCTTTCATTGATGTCAGCATTCGCTGTTTATTTGCAGATGAAGACGTGTTCGCTGAACACGTCTTTTGGCAAGATAATATAGACCCATCAATATGATAGTTAACAAGGGTGGATGACTTCCTGAAGGATACTATTATGCATTTCTTGGCATTTAGTTTTACTCAATTGAAACAAGTTATTTGTCTGTGTTTGCACTTCCTGGAGAATATTAGTATCTGTGTGGGATTCTATGACTGCTCCTAATTTGCAATCATCTGCAAATGTGCTCAGCCAGAGGATCTTGACACTGGCCTTGGCTTCAGAGAAGTAAATGCCAAAAAAAAGTCCCAGCAATGAGCCCTGAGGGACTCTGCTTATGACTGGCCACTTTGTAACAGTGAATTACCCAGTTCTAACTTCCTGGGTCCTATCTGTGAGCCAGCTGGCTATCCACTGGCTGACATAACGGTTTCTACCTAACATCTTGACTTTGTCAACCATGGCTCAGTGAGGTACTTTGTCAAATGTCTGGGCCAGGTCAAGGTAGGCAATGTAAACCATTTTGCCACCATTCCATGCTTTGCTGACCTTCTTAAAGAAGCCCAGCAGGTTGAGAAGGCATGACCTGCCCTTGATGAAAGTTAGGTTGAGTCCAATGTTTGGAGGTTTCCTATGACATTATTGATCATTTCCATGATAAGTTTTCAATTGCTTTGCATATGAGACTAGTGTGACCCATGGGTCTGTTAACAGGGTCCGTAGGTAGACCACCTTTGTGCAGAAGTATGACTGTTGCTGTTCTCCATTCTTGAGGCATGAAGTCTATTTGGAGGCAACAGGTTTATAGCAATCCCAGAGAGAGCCTGATAAATCATATTTCATGCCACTTAGAAGGCATTCTGAGATATTGTCTTTACCCATCAATGCAGCATTCATGACCTTAGAGAGAACATTGAAGACCTGTTCTGTAGTGATACTAGGAGGAGTTATACTTTCTGAAATTTCTGAAGGGGAGGCTGGGGGAAGTGAGTGTTAAAGTTAGAGCTGAATGTATCTACCGTTAGGTTTGCTGGCTTCATTAACAATGAGCTCTGCACAAAACTGTGCATTGCCTCTGAGGTTGCAGGCATAGCTAAGGAATGTCTTATGGTTTTCCTTAGCCTGGGAGGCCAAATTTATTTCCAATCTGGCTTTAGTAAACATTAATTGTCCTCTGAGTTGTTTGATAAGAGTAATTTTATCCTGCTGGGAGCTGCACCTCCTAATTTTTGCCAGGATTCTCTTCCTTCTGTTATACAGCCTATTGATGCTGTGATTCCACCAGGGTGATTTTTTTTAGTTAGTTCTGTACTACTTCCTGGTGGATACAGTTGCATCTATGCAGCTATTGAAATGTTTGTATAGGATCTCTTTGAGCAATTCCATGTAGGCAGCAGTGTTCCCAGGGATTATGGGGGCTTGAAATTTTGCCAGGTTATCAATTAATAGTAAGAGGTCAGCTACATAGTAATTGCTGAACATTCAAGGGCTAGCTAGGGTTCTGGGCTTTATTTTTACTTCAAAATAAACTGGTTTGTGGTCTGACCTTTGCAGAGAATATATTACGCTTGCGGATATGCATCACTCTCCCATATTAGTGAGGACTAGATCTAGTATTTATAAACCTTTGGTCAGCATAATGACAATCTGGTCAAGGAAGTTTGTGTTTATAAAATCCAGGAATCTATGTCCCAGTACATTTGGTGCCCTACATGTTTCCCAGTTAATATTGGGGTAAGGTAAGTCATCCATAAATAATGGTATTGTGTTGAGAACACTAGAGGAGTGGTTTCCAGCTCTGAAATTGTAATTTTATTAGCCTTTTTGGGCTGCTTTCTATCCCTTTCATCTTTCTGGCTTAAAAACACGTCTTTTGCACATTTTTCGCATCGTGCAGCACTGCAGGGCTACGGTTAAACTATTCCAGGTGCCAGAAAGTCTGCTCTTCAAATTTTCCCTTAGGACTAGCTGGTTTCTCAGTAGTAGCACTAAAATCTGAAACCCTGTAATTGGCACTTGCTCTAGAACCTGCTGCAAAGCAGTAGGAATCCTGAAACTGATACAAGCACTCAACTCTCCTTGTCAATAAGGAGAAATTAATTGTATGCACTAAGCCTATAATTGCAAAGTACTGTGCAAAGGTAAGGGAAAACAGCTCTTGTACTTTACAAAAAAAGCACCTAAACAGGCATGTCCAAGGGTCATCTTCTGATGATTTTTCCTATCCACCCGGTAAATCTGTGCATACTGGGGCAATGCGGAAACTGCCACACGTACACAGACAACCCTCTCCTCCTACCACCCAACACTACAACCTGCGAGAGATGCACTCACATAGCCAAACTGGAAGCAAAGCTGTCTCCAGTCAAGATTGTACTAGACAGTCAAGAGGAGAAGGTTAACACCTGCATTACACCTCAAGCAACAGATAGCCCCTCAAAACCCACACCATCAACACCCACACATACCAACACTAAACCCACATATGTGGAGGCCCCTAACATTAACTTGCCCAAGCAACAAGGACTTCCAAAGCTGAAACGCAAACAAACACCAGTCACAACCAAAGTGATATAACTCACAACACCAGTGTGTCACCCAACAACAGCCCCTAAGGCAAGCCAGTGTACCGAGCATTTTAGTCATAGGTGACTCTATAGTCAGGCACACTGATGTCCCACTCACCAGGCTGAACAAGGAGAAAATTACAGTCAGCTGCCTTAGGGACACAGGGGGACAGTGGTCTCACTTTCGATAACCACATTGCCACAACATTCAGGAAATCCTTCCATGTGGCACACCTCATCACTAAGGGCTTTTCATCCATGAAAAAAGAAGTCACTGTCCCAATGTACTCATCCCTCTTTAGACCCATTATAGAGTATAACTCTCCATTTGGTATATACCTCACAAGACATCTGCAACAGCTGGAAAGGCCGCAGAAATACCTCACTAAAGGAATCACAGGCCTAAAGCAGATGCCATAAGCTAACCATCTAAAAAAACTCCAGCTATACTCTGTGGCTTATCGTCTACTCAGAGGCGATCTCTGCTTAACATGCAAGGCCATGTCAAACCCTGAGCTGTTGGAATTTCTCCACAATCCCTCAGAGCCACATGCTCCAGGGATCTAAACCTTGTCATCACAATGAACAATACATGCTGGAGCGATAGCTTCCTGACCCAGAGACTCCCCATACTCTGGAATAGACTGCCAAGACATGTCAAGCAGAGAGCCTCCTTGTTCCTCTTCAAAAGGAACCTTGATGATTGGATGGGAGATATGAAATTCACTCCGGGGATCATGTCAGTTATCCTGCTAGACAGCGGTCCAGGGAAGTAAATGTGGGAAGAAATATTCAGGGAATTGTTATTGTTAGGCTTGTATAGGCCCTAGGGCTAATAGCCTAGTACCAACCTATGAACCTATGGACCTATGGATGGTGAGTGTTTCCTGTAAGTTTAAATAGCATTCCAAAGACATGGTTTTAAAGCATTTCTCCCTGAGCCTCTACTGAAAATAGGCTCTGTCCTACTTAGACTGTCTTAGTCAACAAATGTTAAATAAATAAATAAATGTGCTACTGGTTTCCTGGGGCATACAGGGGTATCTTTAGCTTGCAAGGAAGTTGAATGGGATTTTGCCTATGGTGAGTCGAACATGGAGAATTTCAAATGCTTTGTTCTGTTTGACCAGCCTTGAGGTATATTTATTTTTGATGTAAATCAAAACCCCTCCACCTTTAGTCCCTGTCCAAGTAGTAACTGGTCTAAATATGTGCAAGGCATTATAGCCTTGCACTGCCGGTGTGCTATCCATTGTTTTAAACCATGTCTCACTGACTGCACAGACATCAACATTTTCTATGCTGAGGAGAGTTTGTATGGAGTAGAGTTTCTTGTTTAGACTCCTAGCATTGAGCAGTAATACCTTTAGATTTACTGGCTTTGATTTGCTATGTCAGAAGTACTTTCAGTTTGGCATTGCCTAAAAAAGGCACTATGGAGGAGGACAATGTTTTAGATAATATTTGAAAGCATGGAGCCAAGAGGTACAGATTATTCCTGGCAAATTAGCCTGGTCTGTTGACCATCTCCTTCCAGGCTGACAAATAATCCACCACCTTAGAATAGACACAAGAAACAAAGCCAATTATTAAAGTCAGTCATGTTATGTTCATATTGTGGCATCAACTGTGGAGAAGGTAAAATGCTGTTCAATGCTAAGTTCATACCAGCCTGGAAGATATTCCGAGATCTCTGTGATGTCTTTCTATATTTAGTCTAAGGAGGTAAGTGTCCGGTCATTTACCCCCAAATGGACTATTATTGAGTCATGCTGGTACTTATGGTCCAATGACTTGATTGCAATGTAATATGGTTGATCCTGGCTCCAATAAGCAACTCACCATGACTTTCTCCTTACTCAGCCTGATAGGAGAGCCATCAGTGTGTCTCACAGTGGAGTCTCCAATGTCTAGATTATTGGATTGTGTGGTGACTTTCCTTATGGGGCTAGAAGTAGAGGCTCCATTGGTTTGGCTGTATGTGCTTATACTGGTCTTATTTTCAGAGAGTGTATTTGGGACTGTTGAGGGTACTTGTCAGGTGTACCTCATCTAGAAGGTCTTTTGGCTTTAGGAAGGTTACATTTAAGTGGCTCAGCATATGTGGGTTTACTATTAACAATGTGCGATGGGTGCAGTGTGTGTACTACTGACAACGTGACTGACATTAGGAGTGCCTTTATGTGAGAGCTTTGCTTCCAGTGGCATTGTTTAATTACATCTCTCTTGTATTTTATCAGTTTATTTGAGAATTAACTGGTTGTCAGTAAACAGGAATCAGTTTCTACATTGCCTAATAATGAAAATAGTAGTAAAGTTACATCCATGGCAACATGCCCTTTTCTACTGATAATAGGTTGTGGCTAGAAAATAAAGTAATATCTGGAGTATCTGTTTTGCAACTCTGGAGCAATGCCTGTCATTGCAAATTAGTTGCCATGTGTGCAACTAGGTACTGGTAAAATTTCAGAGGTAATTTTATAGGAAAATGTCAACTCAAGGTGCCTGCATATATACAAGGCACTGCCAAAGACTTCAGGGGAATTAATGAGCAGATCCTAATAATTTGTGTATGAATCCGTGGTGGTACAGCAGTAGCATTGTTGCCTCACAGCAAGAGGTTCTCCTATTCGATTCTTGGCTGGAGTGCCTTCTGTGTGGAGTCTGCATGTCCTCCCCATGGTCGAGTGGCCTCCGAAAGACATGAGTGAATGGGCCTGCCTTTGCTGAAGGCTGGGTGTCAGGCTATCAACTTGGCACCATTAAAATCGACTGCCAATCATTAGCAGACCGGAGTTCCGCTGTGGCGACCCCAAACCACGAAAAGCCAAAAAGACAAACAAACAAAACATCCTAATAATTTGTGTATGAAGTATTTAGGGAGATATTCAGAAGCTGGGTTAAGCATCAGCTAATAAAGAAGTGCTTACTGAAAATAATTAACTTTGTCAAGAATGATGAAAAGAGGCGATTCACCTGACTGGGTCCTGTCTGACTACTACTAGTGCTAGCCTCACTACAGCTTCACACTGCTGAGATACAATGCCCTTTTGCATCTTCTCTCACCAGAAGAAAAACAGGAGCACCAATCCTAAAATGAGAAGCAGAACACAGGCTCGTTGTTGATCAACATTCTTGTCCCAGACGATGGAAGGCTTGTTGAAGCATTTTACTGGTAGATGTCTTGAATAGCAACCAGACCAATCAAGAAGGTCCAGCACAGACATTCACTCTCCAGTCTGAGACAGTAAAAAAATCAATGCCCTCTGCTCCTTCTGTCACTCGGAGCAAAATATAAGCACAAAGTCCAGGCTGACACCTACGAAGCAATTAGCAGGCTTTATAGTGATCAGCCATCTCCATGAAATAATGTCCCTATGTTCCTTCTCTCACAAGGAGGAAACAGAATCATTAATCCCAAGATGACTACTGAGAGGCAGAATTTGTGGTCTTGCACTTGAAGTTGCAGATTTTAAAGGAAAGATGAAAAGAATGGGTTACTATACTAAGAGTTGCAGTTTGTTCTAAGCAGTTATATATGAAAAAGTGGGTCACTGAAGCTTTAGCAAACTAAGGGGAGAGCCACTAATTTTAAAAGAGCAAGATAGATTGAATGGGGTGGGCACATAGTATTCTGGCTCTATGAAATATAGTGGGATGGCCAGTAAATTTAAATAACTGAAAGGAAGTGATTTCACAAAATGAAAACTTTTTCTTTGTGACAATAGCCAATGAAAGAGGAGAGAAAAGGGCATATTTATCCAAATTAACATAAGGGATAGGCAACCAGAAAGACAGTTGAATTCAATTTCTGTGTGACTCACAAGATACACAGCTGCGGTCTCTTTCCTAGTTTAATTATGTACTTGAAAGTGAAATGCAAGTAAACACAATTTAAAGAAAATATACCACAATATACAAAGTAACAGAAGGAAATGAACAATACAAATTACAAAGTTGTCTGTGCTAATCCAGACTGCATCCTAGTGCTGTTCAAGAAAAGGAAAATGTTTGTACAAGCATTAATCCACTTTGAAAATCTGATGCTCTTTGTAAAGCTATGCTTCCCTGTTATTCCATCCATCTGAAACAGTCAGTAGCCATTAGTTTCTAGTACCATATATATATATATATATATATATATATATATATATATATATATATATATATATATATATATATATATATATATATATATATATATATATATATATAGTACTTTATCATAGTCTAACTAAAACGTGTTGTTAAATCCAACAGATATTTTTAGTTGGCATCTCCAAACTAAAGTTATTAAAACCTACTTCTTCATTTTTCCACAAGAAACACTGAGCTCTGATAGTGATAGATTTCACTCTGAATACATTTTAACTTTGCCAACTGAGCTTAATTCCTTGTCAAACAAAATACTCAAACTGCTACTTTAATCTATTAACTTGCTGTACCTATATTTCAGTAATAGTTTTCCTCTAAATGATTTTCTTGTTAGGTGTAACCCATTTCATTTGCCTTCACTACACTCAGCTCCACTACCCTACCCTCAATTCACACCCAGCCCAAATACTACTATATTTGTACTGTACTTACTCCTCTCACTCCTGTCTTCTGGCCACTAGCATGACAGCACTCCCTTAAACTCCTCCCCTTGCACTATTTCCTTAATCTTATCCATTACTAAACCTTTCCTCTTTCCACCTTAACAAGTTACCACTTATATTTCTGGAATTTCCCTTCCAATTAATATCCTCACACCTTCCTGGTTTTCATACCCTGGCAAATCCTACATCTACCACCACAGTCTACAAACTAGCACTGATCCTAGGTTTAGCAGACTGTCTACTTCTGTTTTCTAACATCTGATGCTCTACTCCACACAAAAAACTAACTCACAATCAATAGGATTGATCCTTGTGGTACACCCCACCCATTTTTACAGGTAGAGCAAGAAAAGTGGCAGAAAGCCATTTAACAAATTGAGATCAGTCATTGAAGTAATTAGCAAGCCAGAAAATAGTGGAAGAGAATAGGTTTAGTTCACAGGGCTTGTTCAGGAGGAGGGGGGTGGGAGACTGTGTCAAATGCCTTTGAGAGATCAAGAAATAGGCATGAAAAGTACATTTTGGTCTCTTGCTTATGATATGCTGTTGATGAAGAAATGAGGATAGTGGAGATGCTATGTTTGGGGTGAAAGTCATGTTGTGTGAGAGTAAGTAGGTTGTCTTGTAAGAGAAAATGAAGGATTTGTTTGTGTACACAATTTTCTAGAATTTTTGAAAGAGGGGGTAGGATTGCAGTAGGCCTGAACCTGGCAAGTTCTGAGGAGTTAACTCCCTTATGGATGGGTAATGTGTAGAATTGTTTCCAAATTATGGGTACTTTAGATTCAGAAATGGAACGGTTGATAAGTATGCAGATGGGGAGGACAAGAGAGTTAGCAGCATTTTGGAGAAAGAGTGGGGGTAGATTATCAGTGGAGGGGGATCAGGGTTTAAGCTTTAGAAGCAATGATTTAATGTGTTTGGTAGATGCAGATTTCAAGGAAAAGGCCTGTGAGGGGTTGGGGGGTTTGGGAGGTGTACGGGATGCTGGAATTAGGGCTGGAGTTGGTTTGCAGTGATCATTTGCTGAACATGCCAATGAAGTAAGAACTGAAACTGGTAGCATTTTCAATGGATGTGCTATTTGGGCATGGTTGGGGGGAAGAGGGGCTACCTAGATGCAGAATTTGGTTGATGACATGCCAGAATTTCTTTGGATTAATTAGGTGTGTGGTTGGAGGGTTATTATAGAAGTTCTTCTTGTCATTATAAATTGATTTCTTGGTAAGGTTGTGAAGTTCTTTATATTGCTGGAACTGGGAAGGGAGTTTGGTTTTGGACCAGGACCTCCAAGCCTTGTCTCTTTTTTGCAGAGTGTAGATTTGCCTTAAACTGGGTATACAGACTTTGTGAAGGGAAAGACTCATTCTTAAACATTCTACTGAGGTTAAGTTTTTGGATAATAAGTCCCACATTGTTTCATTTTTTTTTCAATGGGGGAAAGGATTAAGTTCAACATGCTATTTAATTTGAAAGTAGGATTACAGTTGAGAGGCTGAAGAAGGTAAAAAGTATTATTTAAGCCCAAAACTTTTATCGATTTTTGAAAAGAGGATAATACATTATTAAGTAATTATTTATTTTTAAAGATTTAATCTTATGTTCAGTCAGGAAGGGGGGCTAATGTATTGTATTTGTATGCTTGTTTTATATAGTTACTCAAGATTTTAAACTGCAATGGTTGCCATTCATTTGTTGTTACATTCATATTTAAAATGTTGAATAATCTGCTTGACAATTAAATAATGGATATTGGCAAATATTCGTGAATTGTTAGGCCACCATGAAATTTTGTAGGTATAAATTTAGCTAACTTAATCTTACAGAGTTAGGATACCAAATAAATTTAATTGGAAGGTAATCCTTTAAAAAGTGATTAGGTATTTGTTGAAATGACAATGAGCTAAAGAAATATGATTTGGAAATATATTCATTTTGATGATCACAACCTTTGTCAAAGAAGACATTTCATTATGTCCCATCTAATTATGTCATATTGAATGCTTTGTCAGGTTTTCAGTACGAGTGGCTGTAGGTTTGAAGTTGTCTTGATGATATTGTATACCCAAATATTTAAGAGAGGAATTTATTTTGCATACCTTGTGCTTCTTGAAACCAAGGTCTCTCATTCTTTATTAACTTCATTCCTCTGTTATATCCGACTAAACCTCAACATTTAACAAGAAAAGATAAAAAAATATGAATCAAACATATCTGTATTCTGGCCAAATCCACAGAACTGTTGCAGACAATTTACTGTCTACAAAATATCCCACATCAGACTTCTTACATTAAAAAAAAAACCCACAGTCGGGAGAGCAATGTATGAAACGTGCTGTACAGCCAAAGAGCATGTGCAGTATATAGCAGTACAGATCTAAGATGCCCCAGACTACAGAAACTGGTAGAAGACTAAAGTCCTATTATGCAATAACATTCTTTATGCAATAACATTATTTATAAAAAAGTAAGATTTTTTTTCCCTTAAATAATGTCATTGCATAGCAGCAATAATCAACTCCTATGTGTGGTTAATGCAGGATTTACCCACAGTTGCCTTTGTTTCTCACACCAACTGTGGGTAAATCCTGTATTACCCATACCCAGTCATGGATTATTACTAAATGGATATGGATGATAATCCCAGACTGCCTTTTCTTTCATGAAAGAAGGAACCAAAAAATTAACCTAAAAACCCAACAAACATTGCTTCAGTGGTTACTTTTTATGAATTATAGGAGGATTTAAGTACGCATCCAATGACATTGAATGTGTCAGCCACAAGCAGTTGACAACTCTATAACATGTTGATAATACCTGTCACGCCAAGATTAAACAAAGCAGACTGACATTGGTAGATATAAGCAAAAGCCTTTAAGTGGTAGAACTTGATTTAAAACAGAGGTAACTACTAAGGGAAATAATTTGAGATCAGGATTGAGAAAACATGAAGAGTAAATATATTAGAATTTATGACTTGTCAGAAGGTCTCTAAGGGAATATTGTGTTTAATTTTAAATTTATATTGATTCACCATTTATGTAAAATACCTCAAGCCTTTTCTTCTAGTTTATAAGAACATATTGTTCTTGAAATGAAAACTTTTTTAAATTCCTTATAGAAATCTTGTTCTATAATAGTAATGATTATATGAGGATAAAATGTTTTCATTAGATCTGCATAGCAACAGCCTCTGATAAATGCAAATTATATAACTATATGACAGGGCAATGTTGATTCAGCAATGGTGGATAATTGAAGGAAAGTGTGCTAATAAACAAAGTCAATAACACATGACACTTATCTTACTTATCTCTTCCAAGATTTAAGTATATCTGTGAAATGGCACCAATGTATAATATGATTTGTTTTGTTTTCTCTAGATAAATGACATTATACTTTTACTATTCAGTATTAAAAAAAAGTATATTTTCAGATGAAGACACTACAAACCAGCAAAACACCATCGTCAATAAAACAGAAAGAATTCTTCAACAAAGAAGGCTCATACTGCAATATGAAATGCAACAACTTTCATATCATGTCTTGTGCCAAATGCATATATTTTCTAGTAATAACAATATACATTTGTCAAACAGGTTGGCCCAGTGAACACACAATCCCATTTCAGGGTTGATCTGAAAGCAATATCTGATTAATTGACTTGTGTAAGGTCACACAGTAGGCAAATAAGAGTTGAGAGAATCAAACCTTGTACCATAGGAAGTACAGCTTGTAACACTGACCCCTGCATCAGCTGCCAGACTGCCTAATTCCCTAAGACGTTGTGTTCTCTATACAATCCCATATGCAACTGAACAACGGAACATTTTGGCAAACTGCTGTCAGCAGCTTAAATAACTATGCCATTTAAGCACACAATCATTAAAAATGTTCTGTGTCATCCCCTAATAACCTACTTTGTACTGACCAAGCACTGCTTTTTTGTGCATTCTTGTTATGCATGTGCAAACATAAGAGTTCTTTTCTGGTGAATCTTTTTGTATGTTACATATAAAGTACATGTTTCTGTTCTATTATGTGAATTATGGGTGTGCTAAAATGAGCTCAACATAGTTTGCACTGTCTGAATGCAGTCTAATGAAAAAGTTTATTCTGGCAATAGATACAATTTCAAACAAAATTAAAGTCTCTAGTTTGTGCTGTGTGTTTCTTTCTGAACTTCTCTTTTACCTTTTATTGCAACCTTTCAATTATTGTGAGGACATCAGCTAGAATAGATACCCAAGCCAATGCCTTTTTTTTCCTACATCGTGAATGGGAACAGTACTTGTTGTATGGGACTGAAGCTTGGGAGGTTGGTGTAATGGTTAAGGTGGTTACCTTAAAAACATAAGGCACAGGGTTTGATTCTCACGTGGGGTAATTGGCTAGGCTTAAAATGGCCCCTGAGGGCAGTTAGCCTAGTACTAATCTATGAACAGTTTGTCTACAGTCATTGGAGAAGCGATCCTAACCACTGCTATATGGCAGGATGGCATAGCAGAATTAGTAGTGCTCATAATTTTTTGGCAGGTGATAATCCTGCCATGGAGAATGTTATTTTAGGTGGGTGAGTTAATGCTGGTTAGTTGTAAAATCCAAGATCCTTGTATTTAGTTTGTTTCACCTCCTACATGAAATTCCACTTTATTCAGCCTAAGTGGTATTCTCTGATACCTCACTCCACGAAAAGGTATCTGTTAAGAGTTTAATTTTGGTTAGTCCTGGGAGAGGGTCATGCATTTATAGAAGTCCTTCTACAGAACCTGAAAACCTTTTTGGTCAAATATTTGAAATCCTTCCCTCAGCACTCTCTCACTCCAGTCATCCCAGACTCCTAATAAATCAGGATGTCTTACAGGTAGAAACTCTTTTGCTATCTAGAAACTGGGGGAAAACATCTCATTCATGGATACTCACTAAGCTTCCTACAAGTCCCCTCTACTTGTCTAGTCTATTTGTTACAATTCTGAATAATTTCTGACAATCCTATTTGCTCAAGTTATTGGTCTTGCCACTATCCAAAGTATTAAGCTCATGTCTACATTAAATTGCTTGCAAAAATATTTCTTACTTCATCATGCCAATAAAGTCAGATATAAAGCTGTTCTGGCATACTTACTCAGATCTAGTAATCCATTCAAAGAAAATCTCATTAATATCTTACCTAGGTAAACAGTATTCCGGGAACACTACAAGCACTTGAGTCCCAACCACTTGAAGCCACCTTGTAACCCATATGACCAGCTACTCACACTCAAATTTAAATATGAGTTCAGCCAAGCAGTTGCCGTACACAACTGCTTGGTTCCTAGGGAAGGAAATAGTCATTTGATAGGTATGTTGGGAACGCAGTGGGGGAGGATTTTATGTTTGGGGGGGATTTAAGTTTATGAAGCAATTGGGAGAGTTAGGGAGAGGAAAGGGGATTTTGGGTTTAGGGAATTACTAACAGTTTAGGTTTAGAAAGGGAAAGAGGATATTAGGGTTAGAGAGTGACTGGTAATTTATGTTTAGGGAGGAGAAAGGAATTTTAGGTTTAGAAGGACTGGGAACTTTAGGGTTAGGGACTGAGTTGGAGTTTTTTGGGCTAGATAGTTAGGGGGAGATTGAGTGAGTAGGATTTGTTGCACTTCTCAAAACAAGTGAGTGGCAGCAAGAAAGTGTATTGTGAGCAAATGGCACACAAGCACTTGTAGATGACACCATTTATCCTGATCACCATGTACATATCTATAATATCAGCACTAATTTTGTCCATTGAGTTAAAGTT